>NC_133618.1:478353815-478498815 GCF_048593235.1 Sminthopsis crassicaudata | reverse complement strand
GAGACACAGCCCTTTGCAGACTGGGGGCTCTGGGTTGGAATGCAGACATGGCCCCCTGAGAGCCCGCTTCCTGAGGCAGGGCAGTGGGGTGCTGCTGGCTTTCCTCTCCTGTGCTCTTGCCCTCTTCATCTCTCACCCACGCTTTTCCCTTACTGGCAGCTCTGGAACTGAGGAAACTTCTCGATTCAAACATGAGAGTAAATTTTGGCAATAGCCATAAATTGAGATGACTTGATAAAATATTTCTTGTTTTCTCAAGTTTACATAGACCAAATTTTCACTGTTGCTATGGGGTAGGTTGGCAGAGAGATGAAAATAAATCTGTGTAATTTATTTTTTCTATGCGTGAAGTATATTTCCGCTTATTTCTCACACACACACACACACACACACACACACACACAGAGACACACATACACAGACACACACACACACATATAGGCTTTAATAAAATACTTAAACCCCTTTAATGCACTCTGTGGAAGGAATAAATATGTACTGTACTTTCAACTTCTGTTCTTTGAAATACCATATGCTCTGCACTGTGAGCTTAAAATACACTGGTGAAGTGATGCTTTAATTCAATAGATAGCCAGGTGGAGATTTTCCCCACAAATCTCACAAGGTTAATTAATCCCTTTAAAATACACTTGTACAGAGGCCTGTTTGCTGGGAACAGGCACTGTCAGTATGAGGCACCCCAACTGCCTGGTGTGGATGATGAAATCTGAGTACAAAGGAAAATAGGTAAGGCTAGGTTAGGAGGAGCAGGCCCGCCGCCTGTGACAGCAGCCTTTGATGAGTGCTGTCTCCACTCAAATATTCACAGTTTGGATCCTGCATAATCAGAGATAACAGGCTGATGGTTTGCATGAATAACTAAGTTTGTCATGTTTAATTTTCCCTTAAAAAAGGGAACAGCAAATGCTTTACCCCCCATCTTTCAGGTCCAATACATATTTATAAACAGCCAGGAGACAAAGAAGAGAGGGTCTGGGGATGATGAGAATGAGGACAGGGACTGGAATGGACGTGCCTGGGGAACAGGCTGGTTCGGAAAGACCGGGAATTCGGGTGGTGTGAGAAATCTCCATGGAGGAGAGAAACAAAGAAATAGTGGCCTTCTTAAGAGTGGTCAGTTAGCATGCAGCATCCAGGGGACCTAGGGACAGTACACAGGACAGCTGTCCTATGGGCCTTTCTCTTCCTACGTGGGGAGAAGCGAGTAGAAGGGAAGGGGGGAAGGAGGAAGGGAGGAAGGAGAGAAGAAGCAGCTGGAGTCTCTTGATACTCTGCTCCATGGCCAGGCCTCCTGGGGGCCGTGCCCATTGGGCACGGGTAGGTTGTGCCCACCCTTGTCATAACTTCTTAAGTTGGCTCTGGCCACAGGAAGATGGATTGAGCAGAACCCTGAATTTCCACACTGTCAACTGTATAGCGTGGCAAACAAATGTAAAAAAATTAAAAAATAAAACCAAACAATCTCTAGGTTGTTTGGTGGGTTTGTGTGTTTAACAGCTGCTCAGGGCAGCTGCTCTGGGCAGCTGCTGAGGAGAGGAGGGCCCTTGAATTGTTGCCCCCACCCATCCACCACTCGCCAGTTCTATGGCTCAGGGGAAGTCCTCTTAGTCTATGGACCTAGAATCATAAACTCACTGAACATTACAGCTGGAATGGACTTTGGAGGTCGTAATTCATTTTACTCTCTCATTTTACAGATGAGGAAACTGAGGTTCTTAGCAAAGGGAAGCAGTTACAGTGTCAGAGACTAGATTCTTGAGCAGGTTTTGATAGGGGGAAAGTGATGTTAAAGAAAGAACAGACCACTTAAAAGAAGAATTAAGCATGCTGCACAAAACAGAAAGGGCACAGGGGAAGCGAAGGGTGGCGGAGTCAAGTTTTGCTGACTTTGACTATACTCCACCCTTCATAACGTTGCCAGACCATTAACAGCATTTCATCACATCACACACCTTTTCAGATTTCCTCTTACCTCCCACAGTGAATCCAGCCTCTTCTACCAGGACCACCCTATTTGTTCAATTGTACATTCTCAGTGTAGGAAAGAACCTCAGAGGCCATCTTGTCTAGCCTATGTTTGAAGAAGAATACCCCACCCTCTGGGGAATCCCTGGCAGCTGGTCCCCCAGGTTCTCCTGGAAGAATTCTAGTAATGGGGAATCCAGATCTATTTGAGAGAACTCAAATATATCTGCACAAGTTAAATTGTTAGGAAGGTCCTTAATATATGGAGGCCTCCAAATATTCCTTCCCACCTATTATAGGCTTCTCTTAGAATGCCTTTCCCTCTCCTCATCACTCTTCCAAGTAAATCAGTTCTGTGCCAGATCATTTACCAAGTCCTTTTTGCTTTGACCATTCCCTTCCACATTGACGCCTCCTCTCTGATCTCGTACACCTTGGAGAGAGCCTACACTTTCAAGTTAGGTACTTCATTATATATAGCTTGGTACTCTTCTGCAGTTTTTTTCTGTTCTGCTTTTCTTCCTCTCTGATACCTAGGGCAATAATTCCCTTTGTGTACTCGGGCAACATACTTTCCCAATCACTTTCCTCATCTGTAAAATGGCTTGGTTTTAGACTAAAGAAATCTCTGAGGTCCATTCTAGCTCTGAGACATTCATCTATCCAGGTTTGACTGACTGATAAGCTCTGGGCAACAGAACCCAAGGGTAGCTTCAGTTATTAACTAATTAATGAGGCTCTTTAAATTACTTACTTAAGACCTCCCTTAGTTGTAGAGGAGGGCAGGGGGGAGCTGATCTGAAAACTATTGAATGGCTAATGGCTATTGAACTATAACTAATGTCTACTAAGTCACATCCTATTTGGTATTTAAGGTTTAAATATTTAATTAATTAAATGCTGCCAAATATTTAATTAAATGCCATCAAAGCTATCCTGACACTTCCACTATGCATAATTCAAAGGAAATCAAGACTTTCTTTCCTCCACACCCTCCTGGCTAAAAGTACTGTCAATTTAGCAGCCAAGGATAAATAATTTCAACCTTGGGAGCCCAAAGGCTAAGAACCTAGGGGTCTCCCAGATCAGGGACTTTCTTCTATTCATATATCTTTATGATTACCAAAAATGCCCCCTCCCCCCAACGGCTGCTTATATTCTTCATTGAAAAGAACGTTGTACTTGCATGTTGACTTTTAATTATTTAAAAGCAAATGCTGACTAGTTAGTATGGCACATACCTGCCAGCAGTTTACACTACTTTTTATTTAAATATTTACTCTGCTATTCAATAAAAGATGAGGGCACTGGAGCCAGAAATGAGAAGTTCCCCCATCCCTCCTCCCAATCCCCCAAATATGCTTTCACTGTCTGGAGCCTAGAGGCTGTAGGAAAAAACTGGGGTTTTTTGGACTGGATACTGCTTCTCACAAGGACAAACGCATTTTTGTAGAGCCCTGTCTTGGTTTTAGACTTGAATGTTGAGAGAACATTTGGGATCATTTTCAGGAGGCAGTAAGGTATATGTAAAGGAGGACCTTATTGAACTTCAAGTTAAGAAAACTGGGTTCTGGTCCGAGCCCTTCCCCTTTACTATCTGGGCAACCTTGAATATGTCATTTTTACTCTTCTGGCCTCAGTTTCCTCTTTAGATCAACAAGGAGGGAGAAGATTAGTGTGTGTGTGGGGGAATTCCTCGGGGATCATCGAGTCCAATGTCTTCATTTTATAGATGGGAATTAAAAGGCAAGAGAGGGGAAGTACATTGTCCCAAATATACACATATGGAGAGGATTACTCTCAGAATGGAGGACTGGATAAATGAATTTCCAGTTCCAGCTAGGACTCTACAGTTCACACGGCTCCTTATTTTTCAGGAAGTTTTCTACTCATGTGGCCAACATCCATGACAATGATAGACCCCATCTCTGTGGTCCTTCATGTTCCTTACAACAATTATGGGAAGCAAGTAGCACAGAGATCACTACCTGAATCCAGACCTTCCAGAAGCTGAGTCTGGGGCTCTTTCCTACCACCTTTTCCTACATACATGGCTTACTCTTGGCGTCTCCAGAGATAGAGCAATGGAAAAAAACTCAAGGGCTTGAGATCAGGCTTCAGAAAGTGACTTCAGAATACATGAAGGTGGTGAAACTTTAGAAGAAGCTTTTAGAAAAAAGGAAGTGAGGCACTTCTTTTCCCTAGAAATTGAGACTTGTTTTGCCTGCTTAGTTTTAGGTGCTTGTCATCTGGGGATAAGAGATGGATTAGATTACTGAGTTTAGGAGCATGGTGCTCTAGAGGTCCCAACTGTCAGAAATCATAGAACAGAAAACAAAGAATGGGGAGGAGAGGGCATTGCCAGGGTCAAAAGATCATAAAATCCTAAGATTTAGAGCTGGAGGGAACTTCTTTTATAAATGAAGAAATTGAGACCCAAAGAGGGGAGCAACTTAAGTCCTGTGATCCTCTACATTTGGTTTCAGAGATACCCTCTTCTACCTTTGCTTCCCAGTATCGGTTTTCTTGAGGTCAGAGATGATCGATCTTTCAAGTGAAGTTAAAGGGGAGATTTTTGTAGTCGCATTGTTTTAGTTAGGATGTTGCCCCAAGTTGCTTCTCCTAAGTACTGTGTGGATGCCTGATTTCCAAAATTTGGAAGCTGGAGAAGTTTGTTTCAGCCTATTCTTCCTCACTCCCTGTCTCCCAGAGGTCTCTTTTGTGAGAGGAGACCAATATGCTAAAGTCATTTATATTGAAATTTTTAAGGACTTGCTAATTTCAAAGTAAATTAATAGGCTTCACTCAAATTGAAATTTTAGGCTTCTTGAAGGACCCAAATATTGGGAGGGAAGAGGGCCTCTGAAGAAAAGGAGTAAGGTCCCTGCCTTCTCTCACAATCAGGGGCTTATTCTTATTTCCCTGCCCATGATCTGCCAAAGTAATATCTATTTCCCTGTTTCATACTTAGCCTCTCAGTCTTTTTGAGCAATCCATGGATGAACTGCCCAGCAGTTGGGCAGGTGAGGGCTGCTCAATGTCTCTTCCACCCTAAGTAGCCCCTGACCTGCTTCATTCACATCCCATAAACAGTAAGCAACAGAGCTGGAACTGGGGTCTTCTGAAATCCAGTCCAGTTCTCTTTCAACTGCATTGTTATCTTGGGGCTGTCTGCCCCCTCTTGGTTGAATAAACTAAATTTAGTCTTCTCCCATGTACCTATCCCAAGCAGGTCTTACTCTAGTAACCAGTTTTCACCCAAGGCTAGATGGATGGTGGGAGAAATCCTGGATTGTCCCAACTGTTGATGTGAAACATCAAGAAAAAGGGACTCTTTGGGGGAAATAACTGTCAATGACTATTAGACTTATTAAATCATCTAAGTCCCTAAGAGGAGGAGAGACAGAGACATAGGTAGAGTTTATATGGGTGAGAGATGGTTGGTAGTGGATGTGATCGGTTCAAGAAGAGCACTTTAGGAACAGAGAGAAAGCAGGAAAAGCAAAGCCACCCCAGAACCTCTCACTGCCTTTCCTTGGCTCTAAGGGCAAGCCACCAACCTGGGTGGGCCTTTCATCGCAGAAACAGAATAATGCAGCCTTATAGCTGGCAAAGACTAGAGATAGTTTCCAGGCACCTCATTTTACAGGGGAGAAACCCAAAGTCTGGAGAAGGCTCCACAGGCCAAGTGAGTGGCAGATGTAGGAGGAGAAGCCAGGCTCTCAGAGGATGCCATCTTTTCTCCCCAGCAGCACACCCTTTGAGGTGCTAGGTGATCAGTTACAAGTAGATTCCTCCATCTAGCCAATCAGTGAAGACTTATTAATTACTATATGAACTGAAATACTAGTCTTGACACCCAAGATCTATTTTATTTATCTTTATGTTTTATCCGGTTCTCCTCACAGAGCTTTATCAGAGTACATATATAATAAGTGTTCAAATGAATGAATGGATGGATGAATGAATCCCTGCGGACAGGGCCAGAGACCACCCCATACCACTCTCTGACTTTCCCTTTTCTGCTGTTTGTCCCCAGGCAATTTAATTTCCTTCTCCCCTTTCTTTTTTCCTTTCTTTTTTCTTTTCTTTTCTTTTCTTTTCTTTTTTTTTTTTTTAAACTTCAGCAGGAGCCAATCAGCATCCTTACTGTCTGGAACAGCATGAGGCAGTGACACTGGGGAAGATGAGAGCTTTGGGGTGGTGGGGAATTAGTAGCGCTGATTAACTGGAGGAGAGACTGATTTACAACCAAACAACGGTATTAGTGAGCTCTTTCCCCGAGCCAGTCTCAGAAGCCCAGATTCTGAGACAGAATGTTCCAGGCGCAGCTGACACCGCCCTGGTTCATGGTCCCAAATAAAGCCACTTCTGTCTCCACTCTTAAGGTTTAAGATTCTGGGACTCAGCAGTTGTTGGACCGCCATCCTTCTCTGTATTTTTTTTTTTTTTTTTTTTTTTTTTGGAGTAAATGCTAGGTTAGGGCTCAGATTGGGAGATTCCAAAGATTCTACTGCCATCTCGTGGAGACATCTGCAAAGTTTTGCACAGAGGTCACTGCAGAATGTACAAGGTTCATCCCTCATCCTCCAAGCCTTAGTGAATAAAGATGCCCAAAAGCCCACATGAACATGCTCACACTGAGTGACTTGAACAGCATCGTTTGATGAGATTTTACATTAATTTGTTTTTTTCTGTATAGAAAAAATAATTTAGCAAAACCCAATATCAAATCAGTTGTATCAGTCACCAAAATACCATCAGAAACTTTCCCTTAACCTTCCTAATAGGAAGGAGAAAAATGCTGCGAGGTTCTTCTCCTACTAGCTAACTTATGTTTAGTTATTTCTTCCCAATGAAGCCCAGAAAGCTGTATGCCAGAAATACACAGAGATATCAGGGTCTATGGAGGCAATTCCTTTGCAAGACAGAAGGTCCTCTATTTTCATATGTCTTTCTAGTATACAATGGCATGCATTTCATCATTAAGTGCTTCAAGTGAACGTACCTACTATGTGCAGAAGATTTCACTAGGGGCTAAGAATATAAAAATGAATGTCATACATATATAGTCCTCAAAGATCATGCAGTCTAGTTGGACAAATGAGACAGGGAGAGAAATAAACACAGTACAAAATAGAACATGGTAAGGGTCCAAGAGGTGTATCTAAATAGTGCTGTTTATGATAAACAAAATCAGGGCTTAGAATGATGATTTAATTCAGTCTTGAAAATAAAGGCAAAGAATTTACCAGCCCACCTAAATGAGTTACCACCCTGTTCTCTTCCCAGAGGATCTATAATTGACTCAATTATACGATAAATTAAATCATCAGCAGACATAACTCATTCCTTGAGGGTAAGTGTCTGTTTGCAAGGGGAAGTAAATCAACACACTGGCTCTGGAAGGACACACAAGAAGGCTACATGATAACAGGCAAACTATTCATCAGGGGCCAAACTAATGTCCATCCTGCAGTTTCTAGCCCTGACATTCTGACCTCTTTCATCAGTCAGAAACTGAAAACACTTGTTTTGAACTTTGAATGGGATTGGGGAATGTAAAGAGGATAAATGTGTATGTGTCTATGTGTATAGACACACACATACATAGAGGTACAGATACACACGTGCACATAGATACACATATCTCTGTCTGTCTTTCTCTACATGCAGAGAAAGACACACGTTTGATCTGCCCTACCTCCCCCTCCACCCTGGAGACCTCTTTCTCAGATTCAGGGCTGATGAATCAGGCTATGTGTGTGTCACAGACAATTCCATCAAGCAGCCTACTGTAATTATGTCTCAGCACATAACATGAGGTTGCCTACAAAGCAGATTATAATAACCTGATACATCGCCGAGAAGGGAGACAAAAGAGGAGAGGGTCTCAAGAAGTAGCATTTGCTTTGGCTCTGAAAACACCGACGCGGCTTTCGACGTGATGGCTATGTTCAGACTCAAAGGTATCAAATATTTGCCAAGCTGTTCAACATTTCTTCAAATAAAATACTACTAGCTAATTCAGATCGAGACTCAATGTCTTTATTTCTCTCAAGCCTCCCTTCTGGATTAACATATTATATATTCTGGGAAGAGAGTTGTCCTACATCCTAAGCATCATTTCTAGGATAAAAGACATGAACACACACACATGTGCACAGAACACATTCACAGTTTATATACATATATATTTGCCTTAGAGCGAACAGTTGCAGCAGGAATGGCATCTAATGAGGTTCTAGGCAAACTGTTGGATGGCTCGTCACATACTTCAAAGAACCCATGTCTCAAGCCTGACGCTCTTGCATTCTGATACAAGGGGAGAATTTTATATTATTAGTTGGCCTTTGCTATATAGGGACAGTGAGCGGTGAGCTGCCCAGCTGCCACTCTGGGGGGGGTAGTTAAGGCTCAGTTAAGACCTGAGTCCAATAAAGGGCATGCTCTTATTCAGTTTGGAAAAGAACTTCCTAACCTTGGTATTTTAATAATTTATCTCATAATAAGCATTTTGCTATCTGTCTGTCTGTGTGTGTGTGTACCTCAGTGACTCTGTGTAGTATCTTTCCCTGCCTTTTTATGGTACTTACTCGTGGGGAAAGAAAATTCACCTTTCCTAAGTGATCCGGCTTAAATGGTCCCTCATTCCATCTCTCCATGGACCGTTGGAGGTAGCCGTGGTTGCTGGGCCATGGTGATGATTGTCAGTTGATTCTCTGCTATTCAGTGGTGGCAATCCATTTCTGAACTGTTCTAAATGAGGCCAATCAGTATTACTTTCACTTCATTACTTCAAGAGCTCGCTCATACAGTTACTTTTATCCGTCTTCCCCTTTGGCCTAGAATTAGCAGCAGGGTGTGCTGCTCCTAACTAGGTCTGCCTTGCTCTTCCTCCCCCACATGCTCTCTCTGCCAGGGTTTGGAAGCAAAGGGCCCTGTAGCCTTTCCAGGACTGCAGGGAATTCCCAACTTGGTCCATGTTGTAATTATTCATGAATTTGTTGAACACCTACTGTGATTCAAAGTCTGGGTGAGTCGGTAGGCAGGAAAACAAAAGAAACTCTGGCTCCTGGTTCTAGCCCGACTGGGAAGGTAACGTGCTTTATCTGCAGTCTATCTTGTGGCTGCTACCAATTGTGTGATAGGGAGCCAAAGAAGGGAAAGGTCACTCTAAACTGGAGTAGTTGGGAACATTTAAAATACAGGCATTAACCCTTTATTAATTAGAGCTGAATAACTCCTTGGTTAGTCAACATTGACTGAGCCTTATCTCTAACACTAAGTGCTGAAAGGCTGGGAAAAGTAGTGGATGAGATTAGAAATGTAGAGTACCATAGAATATTAGTGCTGGAAGGACTTTTAAGGATTCTTTTGGCCTAGTCTTCTCATTTTGCAGATGAAAAGACTCACAATGAGAGGAGAACCACCATAGATGGTGTGCCATTCAAGTTTATGTTGATGGGCAGTCAATGAGGGTCTTCACGAAGATATGAGACTGGGTGCACACAGAACAATTCCTCCTGTGTTGCGCTGAGCTATGAAAATATGTTTGAGTAGAAATGGTTTGGATTAAGGAATTGTCCTCTCTGTTAGTCAAAGAGCTTTGGCAGAGGGATATGGCAGGAGGCAAAAGTACTTTCTTACAGAAGGGCCTCGGAGGAAACTGAAAACTCACGGCCAGAGTCCTTCTCCAGTGCCTTATCACAGGGTGGAGGTAATATAGTCTTTCTGAATACTATGATGGTGTCAACCAAGCTCTGGTAGTGCAATCCAAGATGGAAAGGCTTTGAGGGGGATCCGGCACCCAACTATGTTATCTTCCAGCCAGGGACCAGCTAAGCCAAGTTTAGAGAGCTCATCTCCAGAAAGTTGGTCACCAGATTTTACAATTCATGAAGTCCAAGAGTTTACATCCATTGTTGTGAAAGGAGACAAAATACTGATGAAAGCTTGGTCCTTGAAATATTGAAGTAAATTGAAATTAAAATTAATGTCCAATTGTATTTAATCAGGAATCCTGAAACGGATTTTCATAATATTTTCCTCCATTTGTTCCCAAGAGAAATCCCAAAGGATGATCCACCTGGATTAAATATGAGCATTCAAAAGGGAAGGTGGTCTCAATGTTGAGTCTTCTGGCTTTACTCAGGTGTTGTGGTAGGATGCCACTCCTTTGAAGGAAACCAAGGATAAAAGGTCCATCGACAGAAGCAGCCCCACTTTACAGAGGAGCTGCAGTCTAGTTTCTGACCTAGATTCATCATCTTGATATCTGTGCCTGGACCCAAGGCAAATATTGCCCCGATCTGGTCTCCAAACTCTGTCCCTTGGCCTAGCCATGGGCTCTAGCTCTAGCTTGGACCCCTTCCCAGAGTTCTGAAGATTGGCCAGGGTTAATATGAGAGGAAGGCCTAGAGCCAGATAGGTCACTGACCGCAATCTATCTCTTTTTTGCTTGTTGCCCAATTCCTGACTCATGTCTATTCCTTGTTCCCTGAATTTGGCCATGTGTCTCCTACTTTGGGATTGCTCATGCTTGACCTTGGCAGGACTGATGCATAATCCTGCTTGACTTTGGCTTCCCAGGAAAAGTCTTCTTAGACAGAGTGGGATGAGAATGTAGAATCTAGAGAAAATGTTCTGCTCATGAGAAGTCTCATTCAGAGAAGATAGATATTCAGGCTACCTTCATGCATATTAAATTGTGCTCTCAACATGGTGGAGCCTGGATTCCTCTGGCTAGTCAGGACTGACCTTGGATTTGGGTAATGCTCAGCTTGGGCTTCTCAGCTTTCTATTTGCAAATCTTCAGCTTGTCACTTGAATTTCCAAGTTCCCAACTCAAAGGAATCTATACATCCTACAACAGGCCCATGTATCCCTCTAGTTTTAATATGACTGAGTTGATGCAGGGGGGTCTTGGGATCACCTGCCGAATTTCCTACAGAGACAAGACCAGCTATACGTAAAGACTTCTACCCAGGGCTTAAATTGGGTATCTTTGAGGTAGGATGTCAATCCTTTTCTTTTACTTCAGTTTGACTCAATATTTATTAAATGTGTGTCATGTGCAAACCTCATGGTTCAGTAACCATTCCAATGAATTTGTCAAAAAGTCTTATGGATAAATCAAGTTGTATTTCTCCAACTGAGAAAGTATGTTCACCATCCCATGTCCTTTTCTCTTACTTTTTATTTCAGGCCTTGCTAAGTTTTCCCCTAAAATGGAGGCAGTCAGGCCCATCCTAAATAAGGCTCCAAACTTCACTCTATCTTATAGCTAGTTGCTTTCTTCTGTCATGAAAATATTTGGTAAACCCTAAAACATTGTGAAAATGAAAGCTGTTATTCTTTTCTCTGATTCACTTTTCAACCTGTTTCTTTCCTCTTTTTTGCTCTCTTTTCTTTTTTGTTTCCCTCTGCTTCTTTTCTCTGTGTTCCTTTCACACACACACACACACACACACACACACACACACACACACACACACACACACACACACACACAATGATCCATCTATCTGAATAACAATCTTGCAGAACAGCAGGCTGCCAGATACCCATGGGTGGGAATTCAAAGGAAAGGATTCTGGCATCTTAACTATGCCTCCATTTCTGGGGTCCCTCCTTGGAGTCCTGTGAATCTTCTGCTTCTCCCCATCTTTGCTGCCAATATGGGAAGCTCCCCTGGAGAGTCAGCAGCTGGGATCCTTCTAAAGGGAATGTATTTTTTTTTTTTTTTTTTAACACCAAACTGAGTCTTTAATGATCAAATGCTCAGTGAGTCACTAACTCTATGTAGGACCCTATACCAGGAGGTAATGAATGAAAAAGCTACAGACTTAGGTAAAATAGAGTTTTGTTTTTTTTCTGTAGAAGTTTGTAATTCCACAGGTGAAATAAGAGGTTTCAGATACTACCAAGATGGAACTTGTTTTGATCAAATAAAGAAATTTAGCACAACTGAAAGAGTTCTGGACTTGGAATCAAAAGAGGAAACCTGGGTTTAAGCTTGCCCCCAAATACTTAAATATGTTTACTCCTAAAGAGACTTAGCTGCTCAAAATCTTAGTTACCTCATCTGTAAAATGGGAGCAATTATTTTGTTATAAGCTGCCTCTCTGGGTGGTTAGTGGAAAAATAATTATCTGAGATAAACATACTACAAAAAAGCAGAAAGAAAGAATACCTTATCTTGCTTTGCTTTTTTTTTTATTATTAATTTTATAATTATACTTTTTTTTAAACCATTCACAAAGTACTTTCGTGTCAGAGAAACTAATATTTGGAATCAAAAGGCAAGGATTTCAATCTTAGTTCTGCCATTTATAATCTTCATTATTTTGGTTTAGTCATTCTTCTTCCTAGCGTCTCTTTTTTTACCTTATCAGTAAAATTAAAAAGTTGAATTAGAAGATCTCCAAGACTGGGGACAGTCTATTACCCTATGTTATTTTGACCCAGATTCTTAAACTACCAGTTCAGCTCTGTAAGTCATTCCCAGTTTTGCTGAAGAACTGGGATTTATTTCTCTCCTGGAGGTCCTTGTATTAGTACCACCATGACAGATTTCACCCTAGCCTCATAAGAAAAAGCTCTAATTTCCTTAATCTTTGGTGATATATGTGTACCACTAATGCAAAGTGAATTTTTATGTTATTTTGCATATATTTTTATTCTGTTGGGCGCATCATGGCTGATCCCCGTTATGGTATTTGTCTTTACTCATTAGGAGAGGTAACTACAGTGAATTATTGGTACTCTGCACATTCTCCACAATAAATATCACTACAGACATCAACCTTCTCTTGCTCACCAGTGAGCCAAGGAGATGGTTATTGAGAAATAGGTATGCTCAGAAAGCATGGAGGGAATGGGGGGGGGGAAGGGAGAGAGAACAAAAACAAGAGCAAGCAAGAAAGAGGGAAATGGAGTCTGAGGTAGGAGTTGAGAAATAAAAACAAAGGATCTAATTTTCCTGAAGAGTTCTGCCAAACTGAAGAACTACAAATCAAAGAATTCTTAATAACAACAAATCATGACCATAACCCATCTGTGTGAAGGCTTAGCCCCTTTGACATTGTCTTTTCTGGCTATAAGTGCTATCTATGATCCATGAATGCTTCTTTTTCGTCAAAGTGATCTCCAACACATTCTCTCACCTGAACCTCACAAGAAACCTGTGAGGTAAGAAGGGCAGATGTTTTTGTTTTTTATTATTCTGATGAAGAAACTGAGGTGAAAGGGAAGCTACCTGCTGCTTGGGTAGTAAAGTCAGTCCTAGAGCTTGGCAGACCAAGGTTGATTCTCTGGTTTCCTCTAAGATCTACAATTCTACACCACCATTTTAGAGCTGTCAAGACTTTCTAGTGTTCAAAGAACTATAAACAAACACAAGTTCATTTGTAAAGGAATCTTTTTGCAAAGTGAAGAATCCTTTTGTTGTGGAACAATTCCCTCCCATCTATATGATTTTTTTAAAATTTCCAATTTCAACAAAAATCTACTATGTGCTAAGTCTTACAGACACAAAGGTAAAACATAAAATTGTCTCTTGCCCTCAAGGAGTTTATATTAGGATTTCCCCATCAATAGGATTTGGGGTAGGGGTTGAGAGAAAAGAAATGAATGGGTGCTCAGTCAGGAAGCAGTCCAGGCTTCCCATCTCAGCTTTAAGGATTACAAATTGTGTGAGTGCTGACAAACTACTTCATCTTTCTGGGCCTCGGTTTTCCTTATTTATAAATGTGGTAATAATCCTTGCACTATTTACTTTGAAAGGTTGCTATGAGAAGACTAGTCTGTAAACTGATGTTCTATAAATGAGTGTTGTTATGATGATCATTGTCCCTGCACTTGCTGAGGGGAGAAGGAAGAGGAGAAGGTTTTACATTTGCTCTCATCTCTATGTTCACTTTCTTCCCAAAGGCCACTGTATTAGTGTCCAGTACCTCATCTCCATGCCCTCATTTTTCTAGATGCCTAGAGACTCAGAATGGGCCCAGAAAGAGCCTTGCATATAATAGAAACAAATAAATGTTTATTGAATAAAAGTTGAAAGTGGTTGTGGGCACTCACTGTATTTGTGCATTGGGTGGAGTATCCCTGAGTGAGCTTCCATGGGAAGGGAGGAGTTACCCATCCTTCTGTATTTTCAGAGGAAACAGAGCATGGGTTCCTAGTGCTGGGAGGTGGGAGGGCCCCTTTTCCCCAGCCTGGCTCCAAGACGGCTCCCTGGCTCCTGAGCTGACCCTTTGGGTCACAGTTAATTTGGCCTTGGGGGGATTCTGTGAGGATGAAAACAGGCTAATTTGGCCCGTTAGTCATTTTTAGTACTCTAATTTCCTGTTTTACATGCAGAAATGGTCCATAAACAGCACAAAAGGCTTCAATAAGCTGAACCCAACGCATCCTGTGAAGACTGACTGAACTGTATGCTTTTCCTTTCAAAAATGTGGCCAAGGAAGGACCAGGGACTTCATTTTCTGAAGTCCAACAAATCTCTGTCAATTTACGACTGGACTGACATCAACTTTATTTATTAGTTGTTTCAGGCTCATATTTCTCCCATTAATACAGTAGGTTTTTGTCCTTAGATTTTTCAAAGGAGGCTAAGTATTGAATTAAAAGTAAACTCCTCCTGTCTTCTCTTCTCTTCTCTTCTCTTCTCTTCTCTTCTCTTCTCTTCTCTTCTCTTCTCTTCTCTTCTCTTCTCTTCTCTTCTCTTCTCTTCTTCTCTCCAGGAATGAACAAAAGACTAATCAGTATCATAAGATAGCTATAGAACACATACAAATTTCAAGAACAGTTCAAGGGTGAATCTACCCAGGGATCAATCACAGGATGAGAACATTTCTCACTGGGGTCCAAAAATCCCCAAATGATAAGTGGCATAGAGGGGTTATGGTCCAGTTATCTCCCTATTTATTTCCCCAATTTAATAATTTCATTTAAAAAACCATTTTTATCTATCCTAAATTTTATGCCTAGACTTGTATTAAATTATGAAGGGGAAAATAGAGGAAAGAGAAGGAAAAAGAGAATAAACATTTACATAATACCTACTATGTGCCAAGCACTATAACTAAATGCTTTACAATTATCTCATAACAATCTGTGAGATAAATTCTATTGTTATTGCCATTTTACAGTTGAGTAAA
Source organism: Sminthopsis crassicaudata (assembly GCF_048593235.1). Lineage (NCBI taxonomy): Eukaryota > Metazoa > Chordata > Mammalia > Dasyuromorphia > Dasyuridae > Sminthopsis > Sminthopsis crassicaudata. Next base: position 478,483,663 of record NC_133618.1, on the reverse strand, counting down.
CTGAGGCAAATAAAAAATAAGTGACATGACTAGGGTCATACAGTTACTAAGTATCTAAGGCCAGATTTAAATTTTGGTCTTCCTGAATTTAGATTCAGTGCTTCATCCAGCTCCCTGTATCAGTCTTACCTTTGGAGAAGTTAATTATCTACTCATTTACAAAAAAACAACTGTAGAATAATCCAATTTCAAAGGATACACCAGTATAGGTGGAATAATCAATCAATTGATTTTTCTGAGCACCAACTATTTGTCAGGCATTGAGTAATTCAAGAATCCTTCTAGTGGAAAAGTAAAAAATTGAGGAAACTTTGATAAGCTTTGGAATGGAAAAGTAGGATGAGTAGCAGGATGAAGGAATAGCAGAAATAAGGGCAAAGCCGGGAGGGAGTAGAAGGAGAATGAGATGATGATATACGCAAAGGAATTCAGTTAAGATTCCTACCCACTCAGAATTTTAAATCTTTCTTTTCAGTCCTCCAGTTTTATAGATAAGGAAAAATCAAGAGCAGAGATATTAAATGATTTATTTATCCAAGGTCATATAGGTAATAAAATGTCACAATCTGGACTTAAAACCAAATCTTCTGATTCCAAGGCCAGTGTTCTTTACTCTTTACTTACAAGGTGTGGAAAATTGGTATAACTTCCCTTTTCCCCTTTCCGATTCTAAAGACTCTGGTTTTGTGAACAAATAATATTAAGGTGATTAGCCTGATTGAAATAGAGAATTCCTAGTAGAGAAAAAATCCAAACTATGTCAAAGTTAAATTTGGAAGACCTTCTCATAAAAGCAACCAGCAATAAATTGCCATTTGAAGCTGCCAGAATAAGAGAGTAACAGAAGAGAGATGTGCTTTAGGAGGAAGAAGCACGTAGGATATTACTGAGAAGAAAGCAGATTCAGAATAACTAGCTAGGAAACTGTTGAAGGAAGCTAGGCAGGCAGCAATGGGTACTTAGATTATGATGGTAGTAGCAGGAATGGAAAGAAAGAAGCCAAATCCAGGAGATGTTTCAAAGTAAGAATTGACAGGCTACCGTGACGAGTTAGTTCTAGGGGATAAAAGAGCTGAAAGATTGAAAGGATGTATGACTATGAGTCTTCAAGCCTGGGAAGCTCTAAGAGTAATAGAAATGGATTTGGAACTGGCATAGAAAAAGACAGAAAATTCTCTTCAAAAATGGTTCTATTCAAGAACCATCTTCTACCCAAAGGCTCTCCTGTTTCTCTCAGCTATTAGCAGCCTCCTGTTTTACTTTATGTATATTTCAATTATGTTTTTATGTGTACTTTGCCTCTTCCAAAAGAATGTAGTTCTCGAAGGAAGGGATTGCTTATTTTTTTGTCTTTTTATACCTAGCATCTTGTATGGTACCAGACATACTTAATAAATGCTTGCGGATTGATCGGATTGTAGATGGAAATATGGAACTGGAGACTGGAAAAGACTCTGGGTGAATATACAGATAAGTCATTTTCATAGAGGTGATAGTTGAAGCTATGAGAATAGATGAAATCTCTGATGGCTAAACAGTAAGTGCCTAATAAATAGTTTTGCTTTGTTGATAAGAGGATCAATTGAGATAACATGGAAAGTGCTTTGTAAACCTTAAAATATTATATAAATTCTAGTTAACATTATTATTATCGACACATATAAGATAGTTTGTGAAAATGTAGATAATCGTATCTCAGGATGCCAAAATAGCCAGGCAATTCCATGGGAAAGGAATAATGTCTGGTATCAGAAATATAGTAAACAAGGTGAAATGTATTCAATCTGATCATTTCAGGCATTTTAAATGTCAGTCCTGACAACTTCATGGATTGCCCAGTTGTCAGCTCTGAAGAATAACATTTCAAGCTCTATTTTCTTCCCTAAATCCTTATATTAACCCTACTTTATTCCAGCAGTATTCAATCCTAGATTTGGCATTCTGCTGGCCAAGCACTTATTAATTGCCTACTGTGTGCAACTCAATCACATTTGGATCTTGAGAGAACTGCTAGCAGCAGGAAGAAGAGAGCCCGAGGTCTAATTCAGAATACTTTTGCAGATTTTGACAGTGTGAGCTACAAACACAGGTGCTAATTCTGCCCCTGGATGCTAATACATGACTCCTTCAAACACACTCCTATATAGTCACATCTCACAGTGAAATTTGGCCCTCCTTTGAAAATATGACCCTTATTTAAGTGGATTCATCTTTGATCAGCTGCTGACTGATCTGTGACGCTGCAGGGATACCGTTTATCCCTTGCTCTGTCTACCTCCAAAGATAAAATAGATAGGAGTTTATCTATTCATTTATGTAGCTGCACTTCTCTCCCGCGCTAGACACATTCTGCAAATTTAGTGGTGTATGCCTGAATTCTAGATTCTGGATAAAGGTTTTATTATAACCAGATGCTGCTGAGCTCTTGGAAGTTTGGCTTCCGTACAGTTAGAAAAGCCGTTGCCGAAGTGAGACCAGGAATGATTCCCTATGATCATGGCTACATTCAAATTTTTTTTTAAATCCACAAAATTTATCTATTCTATAATTACTGTAAGGTGATGGGTCTTACTCTGAAATTTTTATAGAGATATCAGAAATTCACCTTTTAACATCAGAAATTTTAGAAGTCCTTTTCTGAAACTTTGGGTCAATTTTTTCCACATCATTTAAAAAATGGGTATTCATTCTCTTTGGGGAAATAAGATATTTGCTTGGCAGTCCTGAATTCTAAAAGGTGACACAATTATGTCCCTAATATTTCTGTGGAATGTTTTTGTTTGGGGTAATGTTTTTGTTTTGGGGGAGCTTCAACAGCTCCTGTTGAAATTTTTGATGAATTTTTAAAAAGACTTATTTGTCCATTGAGCAAAATAGACCCTGTAGAAAGGTAGCCTTGGAGTCAGAAAGGCTTAAATCCTGTCTCTGAAACACACTGGCCTTTCAATTCTCAGTGACTCAGGAAAATCTCTAAGAATGTGAATTACTGATGAGTTGTCTAAATTGATGAAATTACAGGTTGGGACCCAAAAGAAAACAAAACTATGTGGGCATCTTTAATCTTACAATCAGTTGGAGATTAATCCTTGAATACACTTTTACAAACAATTTTAAAATGAGTGATTTATTTTACTCTGAGATTTGTTTTCTTCTTTCTCCCCCTCAACCTTCTAACCCTTTCTCTTCCTTAGCAGGAAAATCAGGCTTTTATGCATCATTAGCTTACATGGAGGTTGGGGGCAGGGAGATTGTAAGAATCAATTCAAGTTAAGGTAGAAGTTGATCCCCCGCTGTGTGGTCAGTCCGGGAAGCAGGACTAGAAGGCAGAGTCCTGCTCGCATGACTTTTACTTAGGGCACAAAATTCTCACAAAAGCAATTAGAGAACAATACAAGACAGGATTTAACCTGGGTTGTGGGATCCTGATTATAAGAAATAAAGTAGACTGGAAAGCTAGCATGCCGTAATGGGTATGGCACTGGACTTGGAGTTAAGAAGTGGGTTCCAATTGTGTCTTGAGTACTTACTAATTAGCCGATCAAATTGTTTGCCTTCTTTGGATGTGCATCTATAAAATGAGAGGATTGACTTCTAAGGTCCTTTCCAGACGTAATTTTGTGATATTATAAACCAGGGAAGATTTTCTGGCAGGTGTGACATGAACTGGGCTTTCAAGAATAGTTTTTGTTAAGGGAGAGGAGCAACTTCATACTTGAGTTGGACAGAGGAATATCCCACTTATTCTGCGAGTGTTTTAACTTCGTAGAAAAATTTAGAAGGTGTGGGTTTGATAGAGAAGGGGCAGAGGTTTGTATACATGGAGGATTTGGTTAGCATTTCGGGGTCCAGAAGTGATATCAAGAGGCTGTGGGTAACTATTGGGACCAAGAGAGGCTCCAAGACGGGCAGAAGGATGATTTCTGCTTCTCAGGATGCTAGATATTTGCAGCCTCCTCCCTGACTTTAAGGAAGAGATTAAGCCATCATTTCTTTTATTTTAAATTAAATTAATTTAAGGATTTATTGAGACCAGCTTTTCAGTGGAAGGACATTTTCTTTTGTTTTCCTAGGTTCTGTTGTTTGTCTCAGCAGCAATTACGTTGGGATTCAGGTCCTTTCTGGGCACTAACCACCTCAATGGTCAGAGTTCTTTTCTTGTTTGTTAAATGACCTCCCTCATCTAGAGGATTAAAAAAATCCCAACTTTATGTTGTTCCATGATGTTTCATCTAATTAATCTAATTAGTGGAAAAATGTTTCATAGGGTAGATGGAAGGAAGTTAAGCACTTTAAACAATTATTCCTACCCCACCCCAGTTTTTTCTCCCATTCTTGAATCCTCATCCATAACTGTTTTTGTCTTTTTTTATGGCACCATAAAGTACCATTTATTATAATTATTTATCTCCATGTCTAATCTCCCCTAATTAAATTCACTTCAATTCCACAAACAATTCCACAAAGCATCTACTATGTGCCAGTCATTATACTATACAGAAAAAAAAAGAACAAAACAAATGTTAACTTCAAGGAGCTTACACACTGGCATGAGAACTAGAGACTTATTTTGGTGTGTTCTTTTGATTTGTTGTGTTTCTGAATATCCTTTTTTGAGCATATATTTTAGAACCTTAGATACAAAGGCTTCAGTAAAAATTAATATTGATTGTATGTTTCAGATGATCTCATTTGACAAAGTCAAATATATTTGCCCAGAGATCCTACTCATCTTATACAAACCGACAACCAGTGATTAAAAGGATACCACATTTGTGTTCAGGCAATACAATTTACAAAGGCATTTAGTGACTGGTTCTGATAGACCCAGATGGATGGTTTTAGGAATAGCCCGGGTAAAGCATAGAATTTGAGCTGGAAGAGAATGAATAATCTCATCAGACAAATGAAAAAAAAAAAGAGAGAGAGAGAGAGAGAGAGAGAGAGAGAGAGAGAGAGAGAGAGAGAGAGAGAGAGAGAGAGAGAGAGAGAGACTTAAGGAGGTTTAATAGCTTATTTTCTGGTGCCAAATAGTGAAAAGTCAGTTACCACATTCACAAGATATCAATATATATAATATTGGTAGGTCAAGAAGTCATTCTTTGCTGTTTCTAAGAGGTCATTAGTAGAGTTGATTTCACGAACTGGTGAATTGGTGAAGGGTAAGTAAGAAGGTTGCAGTACTAGTAGGCAAACAGAATAGTTAGATGAAAATAATCTTTTAAAAATAAATAGTAACAACAACAACCAAAAACCCCCCAAAAACCAAACACACACACACACAAAAAAAAAAAAAAAAACAACAAAAAAAACCCAACCTAAAAAAACTGATGGTAAGAAGGAAAGGAAAGGAGATAAAAGAAGCAGTGGAACTGGGACCGGGAAAAGCTTGGGGAAAAAGTTGAGGTTACTCGGACTCAGTCCTCAATGAAAATCTTTTCTGAGCCTGAGACAAGTGGCAACCATATGTGGAAGCAAACAAAGTTTTACTACTCCCTGCAAGAGATAATTTGAAGAGCTCTATTTTTCTTGCCAGTTGGCTTAGAAGGGAACAAGGAACAATAGATTCGAGCTGAAATAATTTGCATTTATGATGAACACAAGGAATATCTACCTTGCATTTTCCTAAAAAAGAAAAATTAAACCTCGTTTTTAATTAACTGATAAACTATTAATCAAATTTTTGCAATGTTAGGTGACACATTATTCATTTAGATAGAATGACTGTGAACTTAAACTAATCAAATCTGATTTGCCCACATACGCTTGATTGAAATACATTTTAACTAGCATATACAAAGAGAAAATCTTGGATTTCTTACCTAATCTTCAGAGTATACTGCTGAGTTAATAAGGGCAGTTTTTTTTTTAAATGAGACCACCATTTCTTAATCTGCATATCAAAATCAAGAGCAACTTAATTGCAAAACACATATTCCTGAAATCTAATCATTATACTGCTTTAGGGTATTTTATTGAAGCATGTTAAATTATGGACAGAATATTAATGATGAAGCTAATCAAACCCAATTAGTCACTTCTAACAATAGTCACATAAATATACAAGTCAGGTACTAAAGTACTGTAGATATGATTTTTTAAATTTTTAATAGAAAATGTATGTGATATTTACAAAATCTACAGTTAGAGTTTAAAACCTAAAATTATGGGCTAGGTCACTTTAAAAAAAAATAAGTTGTCTTTTTTTTTTTTTTTTTTTTTTTTAAAGGATAAGTTCCCCTAAAAGATTTAAAGAGGATTCCCTGAATTTTTGGTCTTCACATAAATTCATATACAGGAAATTAAAGCTTCTATAATCAATCATTCATTTCATTCAAATAAGCTGATTTTCCATATTCATGACCCTATATTTATACTTTTGTATTTAAGTACTTAAAAAAAAATCTGCTTTCTGACTCTTCCTAATGCTTGTCTTTATGAAAGATTGGAGACCTTAGTCTTTGAAAATCATAGCCGAAGCTAGGAACTTGCTGATGTGCTCATTCCCGATACTGCCTTTTCAGTGCTTTTACACTGAAAGGGGAAGAAAACTGAGTTTCCTTTGGTTTTTATGTTTCTATCCTCATCCTTTCCAAGGACACATATACTAGTTCTCTTCTCTGGAATTAGGGACCCTGCCTCAATGGAAAGACCAAAGCAGACCAAATTAGACCGTAGCCCGACAGTTGGTACAAGATGTTCAAAGATTATAAGGGTGTTCATTTCGTGCTGTTCTTGGGGACTCACTGGGGTAATGAATATTAATCTTTTTCATCACATCAGAGGGTCAATTCACAGTCATAGTGTTATAAAATTCAATCAAAGTCAAAAGAAAATTTCTACTAATAAGGTGGGCATTTTCTGACTTGACTTTGCCTGATTGCTGGTCCTGCAGGCTTCATTAACAGGAACTAGGTGGGCTGTAAAGGTAGAAATATGGCTCAAGGGAACTTAATAAAACTAATACGTTAAACATGTAATCTTGTAAGGGTCAATTTTGGACCCACATGCCTAATTCTTTTATAACCGGCTTGGCTTCTCTTGGTTCTTCATATACTATCAGAAGCAGCACTTTCCCTACAGTGTGGTCCATGAACTTGTATTTAAAATATGTTGATCATAATATTTAATCATAATTGGCATTCTTGGTCATCCTATCAATTTTATTTATTCATTTACAAGCATTATTCTGAAAATGGGATCCATCAGCTTCATCAGGCTACCAAAGAGGTTCATGAAACATAAAAAGGCTAAGAATCATTGCTTTGAGGGAATGATTGAATAAGCGGACTCTGGGAGATTAGCTAGATGAACTGATCCAAATCTGACTATGCCCTCAGGCTGGATAAAATAGGTACTATCAAGTCACCTGTCCTGCAATATCAATGCTTTCTCTGAAAATTCATTTCAAATCAAATACCTTCTAAACTCCAACTTCCCTCCCTAGAAATTACAAAATGGCAAATAATGTAAATTTTCTAGTCCTGAAGCTATTGCAATACTTAAATTATGGCTATTAAGGAACGTCCATAAATTTGTTTTAGCAATTTAGTCACTCATTACACCCTTCTGTTTCAACACTTCTCTTCTACAGGTATCTTGTCCTCACCTATCTTGTCAGGGAAGGAATTAATCCGAAAAATTTACTTCATTTTAAGATTTAGGATATAATCTGAAAAAAGATAAAAGAGGGTGCCAGGACACTTTGATTTATTGTAAAGAATTAATCTATCCATTAAATTGGGGGGTTTTTTTGGGGGGGAAGAAGAGGGAAGGGATACAACTGTGTATCTGGTCCTGCACTAGTCTGTATTTGTTAAAGCAGAAATACGGCATTGCCAGTGTCTTTAGGGATCATTGACTGACTCTAGTTGTAGGGTCAGGACTAGTAATCTTATACAACAGAAAGCAATACAGACAGAACATAATTAAGAGTTCTGCTGTGTGGAAGAGACTCTAAATGTTATAAGTATTCTACATTAAGAAATCAGTAGTAGATCAGCCAGGGGAGGCGTCTTAGAGGCACCAGGAATTTCTGGTCCTTGAAGGATGAAGTTTGTGTCCTTACTTCATTTGTCAACTTTTGAGTGTTCGGGGAATGGTGATGGTGGTGGAAAAATGATAGCAGCTATTTTTGAGGAGAGAATTGATGATGGACTTATATGTATGAGCAGTGGAAAGTGTAGATAGACAGGTGTCAGGGGATGGTGAAGGATGGACATGTTGGGACAGGTGGGCAGGGGCATAGTGTGTCCCAGCATGTTCACAGGTGGGGCTCTAATTGAAAAAGGTTGGGTAACACCCCACCGCAGCTGCAGCCCCAGGGGAGCGTCTCTGATCACAGGGGAAGGAAATTAGTACTGGATAATAATCTTCCCATAGTTTCAGCTGCTAAAAGTATATGAAAAATAAAGTTGTCCTTTATCTCTGGTCCGTCATCATCAGGGAATAAAACCAAGAGGCTCCCAGGTGGATCAGATGTTTGTTAGGAGTCTCTCTTCTGCTTGAGTCTCTTTTCTGCTTGAAAAGGACTAAGAAATGATTATTGTGTGCACCCACATAGGTGTATACAAAGAGCAAAGTGTTTCATAAAGCATTTTCTCATTTATCATTTCTTTTGATCCTGTGCTTAGTTGTATGATCCCCGTTTGACAAGTGAGGAAACTGAGGCTCAGAGGGATGAAGTGGTTTTGACTCTGAATCATATGTCAAAGAACTGGAAGGGAACATAGAGATTATCTAGTTCAATGTCCTTATTTTACAAAACGGGAAACTGAGGACAAATGAAAGAAGTAATTTGGCCAAGGAACAGTGAGGGACAAAGTAGAGAATCACACAAGCTTCTAATGAACTCATAGTTCCTGATTTCTGGTGCTGTGCTCCTTCTATATTGAGGTGCTTCTCCCAGTGTGTACAGCTATATGCCTTTTAAGGCAACATACACCCTCTTTATTGTGTGTGTGTGTGGGGGGGGCTCTGTATGAGAGAGTAATGATTCAGAGGGGCTACTTCAGCATCTTTTGGTGACTTGGTTTTCTCCTACAAGCAATCTTTGGTACTTTTGCTATCGTTTAATAAAACTAAAATCTAAGTTAATTTTTTTTTCTTAAATCCCCTTTCCCCCCAGTCTGACGGAGGCCTCCCTCAGAAAAGAGAGGCTCATACATTTCCCCAGCAAGCTCTGGGTAGAGGAGTTGGCCTCTAAGGGGCTGACTTGTTGCTGCTGTGGGGACTGGAGCACTCACCTGGGGTCCAATTTGCTGCGAGACTAGGGCTGGAAGTTCGAGGAGTTTGGAGGAGGGAGGTTGCCGGAGTTTGCTCTGGGTGTTTGGCTCTGTCGGGACAGGGAGCTTGTGTGGAGCTGGGAGGCAAGCCGAGTCTCTCCTCCGTATTTGGCAGGCTTCCATCTGCTCCGAAAACAGACCCTGGGATCTCGTCTTGTTAACAGTCTCTCATTGGGCATTGTGGGAGGAAAGAGGGAAGGTGAGTCAGGACCCAACATTTAAAAGGGGCTGCGCACAGAGCAGTCACCACTGCTAGGATCAGGAGCAAGTCCTGCGTCCGCAGAGGCGCTAGGATGGATGAGTTATTTCACGGGGCGAACACCAGCCCCTGACTCCTCCAAAGTCTCCTGTTTCATCTCCAGAGAGCCTTCGGCTGCAGAGAGTGCGGAGAGTCGGCTGCAGCGCGCTCCACGGAAGAACAGCTGGACGACGGCCGAATATCCCCTCCTTTCCTCGGCGAGTTTGGACTTCGTGGGACACTCCGAGAACTTCGCGAAACTGATGTGCTATGCTTCGGAGGCGCTGTCAACCCGTCAATAAGTAAGCATGGAGTGCTGGCGGGGCTAGGCGCCGTGGGGAAAAGGGAAGGCAGGGAAGGAGGAGGCAGGTCCCTGCCCTTAGGGAGTTTATAATCCCGTTGTTTTAGAGCCGGGGGTCCAGGTACCGAGCTTTCCCCGTGAGGCATACTTATAAATAGGGTCTTTTAGAATTACTTTGGTAACTAAACTCTTGGATGCGATCCAAGGTGAACTTACCAGATCCGTTCTAAAGTAAATAGTTATTTCAGTGAGTTTGGAGTGTAAGAAAAAAAAAATCTCTGATAGAATTAGAAGCCAAGCCTTTTAGTTCTCCCAAAGAGCAGCTTTTAAAAATTTGGTTTTAAAAAGTACAATGTGTCTTTCAGCAAGTAGTGTGTCTGAAACTTCTCTTTGTTGCTCCGTATAGTACAATGTAGCAAGTATTCTTCACAAAAGCCAGTTAATGTCATCAATATAACAATTGGGGTGATTTCCTGGGCAATAACTTAGTGGCACAATTTAGCAGAAGTGTTCCAGTCCATATAGCCAACCTTGTGAGGAATTGTTAAATAATATGCTTTGTCCACTCAGAAACTTGTGTCTTTTCTGTTTGCAAAAACATTTGGCAGCACCCTCAGTTTTCCTCATCTGTAAAAGGGGGTTAAATCTTATTTTGAAATGCTCTATTTTCTGGTTCTTCATACATTCTACTGTTTTGTTATCTGGGTTCATTTGCGGATGCCGAGTTCCGTCATTTTAAGAAAAAGCATTACTTAAACAAAATTGATTAAGAGAAATTTGGGACAATGCAAAGATTTCATTTGATAGCCGTTTTTATATTATTGGTATAGATTGTGTAGACTGCTACAATTCCATGGATAATAAATACAGGGTAAGTCAGAAAGCTCCCAGAGCCATGTCAATGCAGTATACACTTTGAAAACAAAATAAAACAAACAACAAACAACAATAACAAAACTCTTGCACTTTGATTGTAGAATAGATAACTGGAGCTCCTGAATTCAGGTAAGTATGAGAATAATGTGCAACTTTTCTGTCAGGGGATTGACCTTGAGTTAGTAAATTTCAAAGACAAGTCCAAGTTTGAAAAAATACAGGGTCACCATATAGAGACACATACTAGGTTCTGGTGTTTTGTAAAAGTAATATCGCTAAAATAATCGTTCTAAATATCCCAAAGCAAAGGGAGATATCTCATGAGGAGAACTGATAATGTGAATTCTAGCAATTAGCAATGATACACATTAAATAAAGATGATATTTTCCCTGTTGCGTGTATAGATGACTTGATTATTGTTGATTCTATAAGTTTTTAATGCCTCATAAAGGGACAGAGGAAGGGACTATCCTGAGAATTTTAAAGGTCTTTTTTCTTTTTTCCTTACAGGAATTTCAGGTCTCCTGAATGGAGAAAATCATCTGTTTTGACGCAGAAAATCATATATGTTGGCAGAGTAAATCATCCACGTTGGCAAATAAAATTAGAGCGGCTGCTCTGAAAATGAGCGCTGAAACTTCGTGGAAACTTCTGTCCCACCTAGCTCAGCAGTTCAGGTGAGCTATAACTAGCCCCCTTGCCTTTATGAGCAAAAACCAGGGAGATACTGAGAAAGAGGCGGTGAATTCAGGACATGAGCGACCATCTATACCCCATTTTGTACATGGTTCTGTTAGAAATGTGGGTAAAGTGAGGAGTGGCACCCAACAAAGGGTATGATCTGATTCCCTGAGCTCATTCCAAGTCAAATCTCCTCTCCCTCCACCCCACCCCTTCCCCAACCCCGCTCTGGCCATCTTTGGGCCAAATCTATTTTTGGGTCCCAAGGGACTCAAAGGTAACATTTCTCCTTTTGGACAGAGCTTGTCAAGTAGGGTGTGGTCATCGGCAAAGTTGGCCAGTTGTCTCTAGTGTCCACTTACTTTACCCATACCATACCCATATTCTAGATCTCACTCATCACAATCTCCCTTATCAAAATTAATTTGTCCTGTATCTCATTCTAGCAGGCCAATGTCTTCACCCAGCTCTCACTTTGGAAAAGCATTTTTCAGACTAATTAATGCCAAGCTGTTAATGATAAATAAGGTCTGGTAAGGGCTTAACATACATTTTAACAAGGTACATTTTCTTGATTTAAATGGATCTTTAATTGTGGAGTTTCAGGTATTTTGGCCACTGGAAGGACTTCTCACTAATACCTCATCCACTGTGCTTCAGTGCCTAAAGGATACAGCTTCAGTTTGTCCCCAATTCCTTTTTCCTTTCCTTTCCTTTCCTGGGGGAGGGGCTAGACTGGATAACCCCAAAATAAACATAAAGGTCCCTTTTAGCATGGTGTAAAGAGTTCTAGATTTAGACTCTGGGAAAGATTTGGTTTCAGTCCTGGCCATGACTAGATGTGTGACTATGGGCATGTTTCTGAGTTTGCTTCTTCCTATGTAAAATCAGGATAGTAGTCCTTTACTTCCATCTATCTAAATGATTGTGAGAAAAGTGCTTTGTAAATCTTAAAGCCCTATGGAAATATGAACCAGTTCCCCTACCCCCAACCCCAACTTTTCTCCTACCAGGGACAAGAGCCAAAATTTAGCCTTAGGAGCCACTGCCTTCAACATTCAGCTGACTGACCACACCCTGGACCCTCTGGCCCCCAAGCACTAAAGGTGCCTTCAATCCAAAAGGTTCCCAAGGATTTAGCCAGTCCCAAAGCCCCATGAGTACCATGTAACCCAGGGATCGAGAATAACTCTTCCATCTCTTTTAATTTATATGAATTTCCACTTTTTTCACTTGGATAAGCTCCCCACCATCACCCCGTCGGCTTTCAACAAATCTTCCTGAACTGCCTTTATGACATAAAAAGAAATAAATACTAGGGTTTATAACTCATACACCCATAAGAAATAAATAATTAAACAAGAAATAAGAGATTAATTAATTTCATTAAGATAATAGTAATTTTCCAAATATTTCCCATATTCCCTTGACAGACTTTTCATACCTTTGAAGGGGATATGTATTGTGAACCCTTGCTCTAATCCCCTATCGTATAGTCTATTATGAATCTAATGACATCTGCACCCAAAGGAGTAGAGGCAAGGAATGGGATATTCATTCCATTTGTTTTCCCTGTTTTATTTTTGCTTTTTCAAAAAGGAATAATTTTTTCCTTTCTCTGTCTCCTTATCTTCTTCTCCCTGCAAGTAAATTTAAATCAATAAGAATTTATTAAGCACCAACTATGTGTCAGTCACTGTTCTAAGCACTAGGAATACAAAGAAAATCCCCCCTAAAAATTGTCCCTCTCCAATAATCTTTGTCAATCTGTAACTATGTTGTAGGTGACAAACCTAATTGAGGGGAATACTGCTTGTCCAAACAGCAATCCTTGTTTCAAGGACAATCCTTGATTTATAATAATAATAATACATCTTGCAGATGCTCTAGGTACTTCATAAACTTTAAGGTACTATTTAAATACGGGTCAGGAATATTTACAAAGCACTTTGAAAACCATGATCTCATTTGCTCTTCCTTGTAAAATAGATCCAAGGCAAGCAGATTGAGAAGAAAATTCAGATTCATAGAATGCTGGAGCCCCAAGAAAGCTTAGAAATGACTTAATCCAATCTTCTCTTCTTTTATAATTTGGTGAAACTAAGGTCCAGAGACAGAAAGAGACTTACTTATCCAAGGTCACAGAGTGAATTATCTATAGGGTGAAGATTATAACCTAATTCTATTGATTTTCCTTGCTCTATTCCCCTTGCTGTTGATCATAGGAAGGGATCCTTATAGATCAAGTCCAACCTCCTCTTTTCCTAAATGCAAAAACCAAGGTCAAGAGAATAAATTGAAAAAATTGGATTTTAATCCAAGTTCTTTGAGTCCAACAAGCAATCATTCAACAAGCACATATTAAATCTAGGTACCCTGTGCCAGGCACTAGGCCTGTTTATTCAGTGAAGGAAAGAAAAATTTTCTTATCTAAGGTCATTTTCATGCCCTTTCTTGTAGTCTAGGAGTAGCCTAAAGCAGACCATGGTATCTTAGCAAATAAACAAAAAGAAAAACAAAACAATATTTGAAAAAGAGAATGGGTTTCAGAGAAATAACTAAGATGGCACAGTCAGCTTTTTCTCTCTGGAAGTGGAGAGTACCAACAGTATTCATACTCCTTGCGTAGCAGAGATATGACTGAGTTTATCACTTAGTTATAAGCAACATCTATTAAACTAAGAAGCTATCAGAAGGTGCCTACTTATTCCTCCTAGCTGTACCCGGAGGTAAGTTCCTGTCAAGTTCCATCTCCTTCTGCAGGAGATTGACTATGTCCCAGCCTTCTGCCTTAACTGAATTCTTTAGACAGTTGATTTGAAGGTACATTTTCTACTACTCATATTTTATGAAGCGTGCCCCTAATGGAAACATTTTTATTGTGGTTCTGGGATTACTGGGAGACATATTGGCAAGGCACTGAAGATATGGCTTGTGACACGTGTAGACTTATTTATTTTGTTTTTAGGATGTTCTTGAAGATGATTTCAGATAGACAAGCAACTTTCTCATAAAATTATAAGCTTCTACTGTAATTAAGGTAGACAAGAAGGGCAAGAAAAAACAACATTTTCATGTTGGAAAAAAGATATGTATTTTTAAAAACCCTTAGGTCTTCTCATACTTCCCTTTCCCACTTTGGAACCATGTACTTATTTTTTTTTAAATTCAAAAAGTTTAATGGTTTCATCTCAAAAAAGAAAAAAAAAAGGATTTAAACTACACTTTTGTCTCCTCAATCTGGAAAGAAAGGTAATATGGTATTGTGGAAAGAGGACTGGACTTTGGAGTAAATATACCTATGTGCTGGGCTAGCCATATTTGGCCTTGAGAAAATTACTTCCCTCTCTGACCTCAGTTTCCCAAGTTATAAAAAGAAGAAATTGGATAAGCTGACCTTTGAAGTCTCCTCCAGCTCTACACCATTTATTCTATATCTAGCATTTACATTTGCTGTCAGAGGAAAAAATGCCAGGAATCCCTCAACAAAAACCCTCCCTGCTGCACAACAAAAAATGATGCAGCACAACTGAAAATAATATTCTGAACCTGGCTTATTCTCATCATTAACTATATACAGACAAGTTCAGATTTTTAAGAGACATACATAGAAAAAAAAAAAAGAAAGGAAGGAAGGAAGGGAAAGAGGGAGGGAGGATAGAAAGAAGGAAGGAAAGAAGGAAGGAAGGAGCAGTTACAGAGCAAGTATCTTTTGACAAATCACCCATTTTATAAAATGAAAATGGCAATAGAGAGCAGTGGGATTGGCTCTGATAGGTCCAGGAATCTGTGCTCTGGGAATAATATGTGCCCCAATGTGATCTTCAAGGGCGGCACCTTTCTCTTAATTAGTGTGCCTAATGGAAAACTTTTTTTTAGGAAGATATTGGGTATGAAGAAGGGTAGAAGAGGCAGTTGGGGTTAAGTGACTTGGTAAGGGTCACATATAAGTGTCTGAGATTGGATTTGAACTTGTGTTCTCCTGACTCCAGACCCCAGTGTTCTATCCATTGCGCCCTCTAGCTGTGTGAGAACCTTTTAAAAAATGGTTTTCAGCTTGCCCCATCTCCAAGCCACATAGAAACTGAATCCTAAAATCTTTAGGAGCCCAACATTTGGACAATAAGCAATTTTAAGTAACGTTTTGGAAAAAAATATTTTCAAAATTCCCCTTCTTTGCCAAAGTCTCTACTTCAGATTCTCCTTAAATTATGTTTCACTCCCACATTTAAAACAGGATTCTATTTTTTAAAAATTCATTTAGAAAAACCTATAGCTGGTTTCACCATTATAGATTTGATTTACTTATAACTTCACACAAAATGATCACACAAATTGAAGGTTATCAGTGGTATGCCCTGCCCTCATTAGTGAGGAACAGTAAGACCAGCCTCACATTTCCCTCTCACCAGGCAAAAGGGATTCCTTCCAAGAAGGGCACATAGAGCTGCCTACAACTTGTCACACGACCTAGGTCTATGTCCATCCCTGAACCCTGACCCTCTTTTATTTTTTTAATTGAGACTCTGCTTTGAAGAAAGGAAAGATTCAGCTGTAGAATAAACTTTAATGTAGTCTCTTCATCGAATCTAACCTTATTTTTTTACCTTGCAGTTCATAAATGTACCCAGTTGCATTCATGAAAATGAATGCTAAAATCTAACAGTCCCAAGCTGTTCTCTATGAGATTGTCACTCCTGTGAGGTAGAAATTACTATTTTTCTTACAGTCTATTCTTTTTCTAATGAAGGGTTAAAAAAAATAATTGGACAAATGATCATCCAGTGAAAAAGTAAGAGTGGCGCATTTCAGGTGAGATAAGAAAAGCAGATAGACTTTGCTTTGATGATTTTTGTCCTTTTCCTTTCAGGACCAGAAGCAAGTCAACAATGTGAGAGAGACCAGATCATCCAGATCAGGATGCGCAAAAGAAAAAGAAAAAGAAAGAGAAAGAGAAAAAAGAAGCGGAAACGGAAGTGGAAGCCCGACTGGGAGAATATTCTTCAAAGATGGTTACAAAGGTCGGTCAAATACTCTGCTGTAACAACCACTCCGTTGTGTTAATCAATACCTAGTGTATATAGCCTTAGCTCCTCTGGGGTCTTGAGAGAAGATCAAAAGGAGGACAAGAAATATAAGGGGGATTTGGGGAAGCATCCCTACAATTCTACAAACACTTAGCAGATGATTTCTACATTGACAATAGGAGGGATGATTTCTGTACCCCCTCAGGAGATTATGGCCCGAAATAGGGTCATCCACCCTCAGAGTTAGAGAGCTGTTCTGTTGTTCTTAAAAGACTATCCAGTCCTCCTTCTCATTTAACAGATGGAGAATTCATCTCCGGAAGTATTTGCCCAAAATCACAAGAGAGGCAAAGATGAGATTTGAACTCAGTCTTCTGATTTCAAGTCCAAGATTCTTTTGAAGGGACCTTAGAGATATTCTGGTCCTACTTTGTAAATTTGCAGCTGGTGAAACTGAGGCCTTGAGGGCAAACTGGCCTGAGCTCCTGGTCCATAATTAGCTACATTGTAGAAGCAAGCATCCAACGCTTGCAAATAATACATGTACCTTGATCTAAAGCATTTGATTTCCTGGCATTTCTAGGGAGGAAATAACAGAGATCATTTTGTCCAAACTGTGTGAGCAGCTTTGGAATAACTGATACTCTGGGCTCAGAGAGCTGCCAGGCAGTGAAAATAATCAGGACCACGGAGCAATGTGGTCTCTCCAGAGAGCCACACCCTAATTTTTGGCCCAAGACCATTTTCCTCAATGGAGCATTGGCTCCTGGAAACCATTGTACTTAATGGGGCATTGGCTCCTAGAAACGATTGTGCTTAATGGGGC
This sequence comes from Sminthopsis crassicaudata, assembly GCF_048593235.1. NCBI lineage: Eukaryota > Metazoa > Chordata > Mammalia > Dasyuromorphia > Dasyuridae > Sminthopsis > Sminthopsis crassicaudata. Next base: position 478,466,432 of record NC_133618.1, on the reverse strand, counting down.
ATTGGCTCCTAGAAACCATTGTGCCTAACGGAGCATTGGCTCCGGGTGGCTCCAGGTATGCTCCCGAAGGGGCTATGGAGCCACAGACACTGTAGGCTGAACTCCCTCTGAGGATGGCTGAGTGAAGCCTGTTAAAGAGTCGGTTGCTCAGGGAGAGGGAGGGATTATGCCAGAGCTGTCACTAGACTACTGATTTCATTCGTTATGTCACTTCCCTGTTCAAAGACTTCCCAGTGGTTCCCTGTTCCTAATAGGATCAAATCCAGATTCCTTAGGCTGTGGCCACATTCTAGTGCCATTCTACCTTTTCCAACCCCATCTCCCATCCTTCAAATGATTCAGCACTTCAAGGATCTGTAATCTCACTGGTGTGGGAACTCCTTCCACTGAGACAGGTTCCCTCTGTGGCTTAGCTGATGTTCTTTGAGGGGCACTGGTTCCAAAAACTTTCATCTCCATGAGGCTCTAAGTCTTTGAACTTAACTTGGCTGATCCTCATGCAACGGTCCATCCTTTGCCCCTCCTGGCAAAGCTCGTTCCCCTACCCCCGAAGCACAGACTTCCAGGATTCCCAGTTACCTTCTCCACACCACAGTGAGACTTCTGAAGAGGGTCATTTGAACTGAGCTTCACAGAGGAGATGAGACTTGAACCCTGTCATCTTTCAAAGGCTCAGCTTAAGCCCAACATTCTCCATGAAGCCTTCCCTGACCTACAGTCTCAGGGAACCTCTCCCTCTTGTGAACTCAAACAGCATTTGTTTGTACTGTATTGTTTAATTGGCACTCACATCATATATTGTCCAGTGAGTGTTCTGTTGTTGTCTTATATTGTTACTCATCTTAATGTATGTTTGAGCCTGGGCTCCCTTGTCAAATGGTGAGCTTGAGGTTGTGTTGAGGGCCGGGAAAGTGCTTTATACGTCTTTGTAGCTCCCAGGGTGAATCTAGCATTGGGCTAGAAACATAGTTCTCTTGGGTTGGTACTTATTGTTATTATTTTTTAAGGCTGGGTTAGTATTTCTTTGGTTAAGGTCCTAAAAGTAAAATGCTTTCTCCTAGATCTTAGGGAAGTCGTAAGCATCTCAGCCTTTAGAATTTTTGACATTGCTGAACTGTATTCCCCTTTGGGATTAATTCCTTCCTTGGTAGCTAGAGAGGCATGTACAGTGGAGAGAAAATGGTTTTGGGCAGATTATGCCATGTGACTGTGTGCCATTCTGTGGAAGTCACAGGAAGAAAAACTGTAGAGTAGTACAAGGAGCAACAATGATCTTGTCCTGCAATGGATCAGTAAGCCTCAGAAGGGAGTGTGAGCTTTCTGACACTGTAAGCATTCAAACAGAGGCTCAGAGAAGCTCCCCCTCCATCCATCCACCCCTCAGCAATATGATAGAGTGGGAGGACGGACAAGATCATTTCAAAAGCCCTTCCCATATCTAAGTCTTTACTTAAACACTTCAAGTATATTGTGGGTATTCCCAACAAATGTTACAATCTTATATAGACTTAGAAGCGGGTCTTTAGAGAGTTGCTATGGGAAATTTTGTAAGATGCTTCTTGTAGAACAGGCACTGCACAGGAGTCTGTCCTGAGAGTTTCAGATTTTATAATAAGGGACACATTTCAGAATATTCTGTGATATGTCCCAGCATTTAGGAGACATGAGGGGCAAATCTGGGTCATAATAGAAAGGAAAGTCCATGGGCAAAGGGCTTTGCTTAGACTTCAGCATAATGGAAGGGAGATCACTTTGTAGGGAGATAAAAAAAAAAAATCTCTCCAATGGCCCCAAGCTTGCCGCTGCTGTCTGACTGCTGACAGCTGGAGATCTCCCTTTCTCCCTCTTCCCTCCTCCTCTTTGCTCACTCTTCCCTGGTTGAGCTCTTTTTTGGAAGGACTTTCCAATTTGTTCAGAGGCTCTGCTTGAAAAGGCACTGGCTAGAATGTGACCCAAGGCACCCGTAACCAAGCCTCTGCAATTAGAGACTTGATTCTTATCCCTCTTTGGGAATATTGTGACACCAGCATGTGTGACTTTCCAGGTGGCTGCAAAGGCAGCAAGATTTCTTAGGCTAGGGGTATGAGTGGCAGGGGATCAGAGGGAAGAACAGGAAGCTCTCCTATCCAGAAAAGGGCCCTTCTCTGGTCCTGAAAAGCAATCTGATGATGACAACAAGGACAGAACCCATTATAGAAGAGCTCATTATTTTAAAAATTGCAAGTCAAACCATGTCTCCTGACACCAAAAATGGGCAGAAATCTGGGTGAATATGATAGCATAGAACTTAAATATTAGCTTGATGCCTTCTTGCCTTTATACTGCTGGTTTTAGCCTATCCTTCCTTTATAACACCAGCATTATATTGGGGTTTTGTTGTATATACCAATAGTATTGCAACTTGTATTCATAGTTTCTTTCATCCAGGGAATGCATCAAGTTCATGCCTATGAGCAACACTTACTTCAAGGCAGAAGAAGCAGGAATAGTCAATTTTGTTCTGTTTTAGCATTAAACAATTCATTGTAACAAAGAGAAACAAACAATAGCCACTAATTCGGTGACTCAGAGAGGGAATGCAACATGCTGTACTCATAGTTGCCCAACTCTCAGCCAAGAGAAGAAGGCACATTTCATTATCTGGTCTTTGGAACCAAGAAGAGTCATTATAACTATGCAAAGTTTGGGTTCCTTTTTTCATTCTTTTCATTTATTGTATATACTTTTATATGTATATATATTATTCTCTTGAATATGCTTGCTTGTTGCATCAGTTTATAGAGATCTCATATTTTTCTGAATTCCTCACATTTGTCCTTTCAAATGACATAATAATATATTACATGAGTTCTGTAAAACATTTTATTCAGTCATTCGCTGAGTGAAGGGCACCTAGTTTATTTTCAATTCTTTGATTAAAAAAAATACAACTGACTTATCAAGTTTAGGTGAAAAGATGATCAGAACCATTGCAGTTCCACACTAAATCTGCCTTGTAGTAGACAAAAATGGTTAGGCATTATCAACTCCAAGGTCACCCTGGCTAATAGTGTAAGCAATAATGTGTAGCCATACATTCAAATGTCTCATCCCAAGGAGGGGAAGCATAATGTATTACCTGCTTTCTATAATCAAAAGAGGTCATTACAGTTAGCTAGAAGTTATCCTTGTTTTAGTGTTTGTTTTTTCATTTAGATAATTGTAGTCATTGTATATAATCTGCTCCAGATTAAGCTTACTTCACTCATAAATTCAAAGAAGTCTTTAAATGTTTCTTGATTTCCTAATATTAATTCTTTATTCCTGTACAATAATATGTTACGTTCGTACGTGAGGACATGATTTACTCACCCATTCCTCTAGGGGAAGGCACCCGGGTTGTTTCCAATCTTTACTACAAAGTATATTGACAGCACCTATTAAAAGGTAGAAAGAGCAGGTATGGTCGTCCCCACTGGAAATCCACCATGAACATGCCTTGTAGCAAAGAAAAACTGAAGCAACAACAACCCAAAGGGTGACCCTGTCAGGCAACGAATGTAAAAAGAATGAAATCGTAGAGCCCAAACTGTAAGACCAAAAGAGAAAGGCATGGTTCAATACCCATTGTTGGGGGGGGGGGGAAATGGTCCTGAAAATTATTCAGCATTTACCTTATTTTTACTTAGACATTACTGTAAGTGGTAAATATATTTTTATTTTAAACTGATTTTCTTCATACAAGTTTATTAAAAAATCTTTTAGGGATTCTCAAAATTCCTGAACTTTTCATATTCTTCTTATAAAGTAATATTAAGTTGTAACCATAGAGAAAGGCTTCCTCAAAATGTCCTTTTCCTTTACTTTTTTACTATATTCATTGAACTGACACTAGTTTTAGGAAAAAAGTGAACAAAAATCCACCCGACTCTCAACAGAGAATATATCATGTTTTGTGATTTGCTTTCTGGAAACTAAATTGTTCTTTGTAAATATACAGACAAGGAATTCTTCTTCATTCTTTTTTCCTTTTCAATACTAGTCAGTATGTGGTCAAAAATCTGTCAATCATACCTCATCTGAAAGGCTTACTGATTTGTTTCAACTTCTAAGACTGAGGATATATTAATAATATCTTGATTCAGGTAGGAGGAGCATGAGTATCATATACATACCAATACAAACCAATCCTTTAGCAAAAAAAAAAAAAAAAAATTGAAAAAAAGATGTGAGAAAAGATTACAGGTAAAGGGAACCCATATGAGTGAACAGACACCAAAATTTAAAATTATAGAAACGCAGTTGTCATTTTAAAGGAGGAATCCTTGCTACTTTTGACCTGTTCTATCATATACAAATAGGCCACTATATTGGTAACTAGAAGTCATTATCATTACTTAAATAGAAAGCTGTTTTTTCCTTTCTTTAACCATTAATAAGCAAAAGCAACCACTATGGAGACAATAAAAATTGGCTATTGAGAATTATTCAGTTATAGGACCTTCAGCTCCATTCCACATTGAGGATAGCTATTATTTTAATTATGACATAAAAAAGTAAAATGAGCATGGTTGTCTACATTTTATGTCAGAAATACCTTAAACATGAATAGAAGAGAAAAAAATTAATCCATAACTAAGTAAAAAGTGACCATGTCTGAAAGAGCAGACATTATTTGGTTTCATACTGTCTTAGCTCTCTGAACACAGAAGAAAAAGTAATTCCCGATTTATTCACAGAAAATCATATTGGTAATTAAAAACAATGAAATATCCCACCCCCAGCAAATATTTATCAAACAAAAACAAATGTAGTAAGTCAAGAGAGAGAATTTGTCTCCTTAATATTGAGGGTATTCTAATAAGTCTAGTTCAAGAAAAAATGAAAAAAAGGCTGAATTCATATATAATGTACCTTGAAATAATTCTCTAGCTAATAAAATTCACTTCAAAAATAACAAGGGGAACAGTAACCCTGTTTTAAAGGGTATGCTTTATTGAACCTTATGTTCCCTACAAATCAAGCAAAAACCAGGAAGCAGGTATACTAAACATTTTCTTCACTACCATATTACTAACTCTAATTTATCATTTAAACGCTTCCTCTAAAAACTCTCCTACCTCTATGACTCACTCGTCAATACAGAGACGAAGGTTTCTCAGTCATTCTACCTCAAATTATCCAAGAGTTTCTTTCCATTTCTTCATGTAATGATCTTCCATTCCATGGAAATTAAAGGAGAAAACACAAGGGGAGGTGCAGCATCACTGCATTCGGAATACCTCTACCATTCTGCTCAGCTGGGGGCAGAAGCTATCCTAATCAGTTGCCTCTATGTGCTACTACTGGTCACGTCAATGACTCAAGCAGAAGCCCATGCCTTCTGCTCTTTTATCCACATTACAGAATCCTCAGAGTAGAGATAAATCTCCATATGCAGGGCTCCTGGTTTCTTTCTGTATTGTTATAAAATAGGGCTTCCATTCTGCCTGAATGAAGAGCCAAACAATACTGCAGTCTGTTTTCATATTTGGTGCTCTTTGAGGAAGCCTTCTACCAAAGAAAATCCACTTTTCAAAGAGCCAGATAAAAGGGAAGCCTGTATTTAAGAGTACATAGCAAATTGGACCCAAGGTCCCTCTTAGTCTGGGATTAAAGGCATGTTTTCTTGTAAAGATTACCTTAACATTTAATGTTCACAACAATCTCAGGCTAAAAAGAGCAGTTTTTAGTTTTCAGGTGTCATTCCTCTATACTTAATGCTCTCTCTGTCTTTGTCTCTCTGCCTCTGTCTCTCTCTTTCTCCCTCTCTCTCCATCTTTCTCCTCTCCTCTCCTCTCCTCTCCTCTCCTCTCCTCTCCTCTCCTCTCCTCTCCTCTCCTCTCCTCTCCTCTCCTCTCCTCTCCTCTCTCCTCTCCTCTCCTCTCCTCTCCTCTCCGTATCTTTCTGTCTCTCTCTCTCTGTCCCTATCTGCGCCTAGCTCTCTCTCTCTCTGTCTCTCTCTCTCTCTCTCTCTCTCTCTCTCTCTCTCTCTCTCTCTCTCTCTGTCTCTCTCTCTCTCTCTGTCTCTCTCTCCATCTCTCCTCTCTCTCTCTGTCTCTCTCTCTCTCTCTCTGTCTCTCTCTCTCTCTCTCTCTCTGTCTCTCTCTCTCTCTCTGTCTCTCTCTCCATCTCTCTCTCTCTCTCTCTCTCTCTCTCTCTCTCTCTCTCTCTCTCTCTCTCTCTCTCTCTCTCACACACACACACACACACACACACACACACAGCATAAACAACACTTCCACCTCTCCACAGACACACACAAACAAAATCCCCTGCACAGATCCTGGTTTGTGAGCAATTCCAATAATAGAAAAGAAAATGGATAGGTTATGTACCCATTCTTGGGAATGGAAAGCTTCCGTTCTAAAGGCATGAAGGTTGAATGGCCATCAGATATCACCTCTAACACCTCTGATTCTTATCTGGACTTTCTATTAAAATCCAGTTAATCTAGAGAAAAATGAACATGGTGTCTCAGCTCCATGCCAGTCTGGCTGGCATTAGCCCCACAGCAAAGACCAGACTTTGGGTCACCAGTCAGTTCCATGCTGCCCTGGTCTGCCAGGGGAGGGAGCATGTTAACCCAGAGCGGCTGCTATGATCCCAGAGATGGGGCCCAACAAGCTACCCTGCTCTCTGAGACCAAGGAGGGTCTTGATATTCAGTCAGAGGGCAGGTCTTTCCTTTCCATTGGTCAGTGGCCAGAGTTTCAGCACTATAAGGCTATAGGTTGACAACCACTTCCCAACGTGGTTTCTTTCTAATATTTGGCCAGTCACATCATTCTTTCCATCCAGACCAAGGTTGAAAGAGCACTGAATTGTAGACTAATGGAAGTAGGTCCGTGTTGAGAACCTATGGCCAAGAAGACGCACTGCAAACCCAAACCACCTCAGTTTTCTAGAGAAGGAGCCACACTGCATCTGGACACCCCAGCTGGAACTGTAGAATTCCTAATTAGCTATTTCTATACCATATTGCAGTCTAATAACTCAAAAATAACTTTGTTGTTCTTTTGCCCTAATCACATAATCCTCAGAGTACAAACAAAGATTTCTTAGCAATTTTTCAATTGTAAGACATCAGTCTCTAATTTACTTTTGAAGGCAGAGCCTTCCATCTTAACAGGATAAAGGGAGAGTCTACATGGTTGTCTGTCCCATGTGGAATCCTATTGGTTTCAGTCTAATACGAAAAAATACACTATTCCAACAGTAATCCAAAAAGGAATGCTGACAGGGAAAACTCCATGATGCGCCCATGGTGCATCACCACTTGGCCGAGAGTTAAGGTCTTGCGTTCTTCTCAATTTTCAAGCATCTTGGCAAATCCCTGTATAGTTTCCAGTAGAACAGGATTTCTTATTATTTTTATTGGCATCCAACACCATACCCTCAGTGTCCTGTAAAGGTTTGTCATTCATTCTCCACCTGTAGGGCCCCCGGTTTGTAGCCACTTCTTTGTTATATGGGTTTGACATAACAACAGTATTCAGGGGGATTCCACATGGTTCTCTGCCCCATGTGTGATGATCCTTGACCCAGCACTATGGCAAAGAAAATTCACTATTCCCACAGTCAGCCAAAAAGGTAACCCTGCATCCCAGGGTAAATTCCACCATGCACCTGTAGTGCCTCACCTTGCAGCCCAGGGGTGGGGTCTTGCACATTTGCTCCTTTTTCTAATATCCTCTGCTATCTCTTGATTTCCTCACAGGATTTTTGCTCTATACATTGGTCCCCAGCACTATCCACTCACTCTGTTCTAAAGGTTTCTCATTCATTCTTAACTGTAGGGCTCCCAAGTTGTAAGCATTTCTTTATTATTTGGGGTTGACTTTCCATCTTTACAAATGGAGATTCCACATGGTTGTCTGCCCCAAGTGGAATCCCATTGTTCCATATCCCCCATCAAAAAAAGGGCACGACTCCACAGTGATCCAAATAAGTTACCCTGTCTCTCAGGTAAAACACTATGATGCAACTCCAGTGCCTGACCCGGAATCCCAGCAGTGGGGATTGGACTTTTGGTCCCGTTTCTAATATCCTCTTCCACACTTTGATTTCTGTGCAAGCTTTCTTACACTCTCTAATGGCATCCAACTCTATTCCCTCAGTGTGCTGAGAAAGGTTTCTCATTCATTCTCCACCTGTAGGGCCCCCGGTTTGTAGCCACTTCTTTGTTATATGGGTTTGACATAACAACAGTATTCAGGGGGATTCCACATGGTTCTCTGACCCATGTGTGATGATCCTTGACCCATCCCTATGGCAAAGAAAATTCACTATTCCCTCAGTCATCCTATCAGGTAACCCTGCATCCCAGGGTAAATTCCATGATACACCTGTAGTGCCTCACCTTGCAGCCCAGGGGTGGGGTCTTGCTTTCTTCTCAATTTTTAAATATCTTTGCTACTGCTTGTATGCTTTCCAGCAGCTGCTTTATTGGCACCCAACACCTTACCCTCAGTGTCCTGTAAAGGTTTTTCATTCATTCTCCACCTGTAGGGCCCCCGGTTTGTAGCCACTTCTTTGTTATATGGGTTTGACATAACAACAGTATTCAGGGGGATTCCACATGGTTCTCTGACCCATGTGTGATGATCCTTGACCCATCCCTATGGCAAAGAAAATTCACTATTCCCACAGTCATCCTCTCAGGTAACCCTGCATCCCAGGGTAAATTCCATGATGCACCTGTAGTGCCTCACCTTGCAGCCCAGGGGTGGGGTCATGCTTTCTTCTCAATTTTTAAATATCTTTGCTATTGCTTGTATGCTTTCCAGCAGCTGCTTTATTGGCACCCAACACCTTACCCTCAGTGTCCTGTAAAGGTTTGTCATTCATTCTCCACCTGTAGGGCCCCCGGTTTGTAGCCACTTCTTTGTTATATGGGTTTGACATAACAACAGTATTCAGGGGGATTCCACATGGTTCTCTGCCCCATGTGTGATGATCCTTGACCCATCCCTATGGCAAAGAAAATTCACTATTCCCACAGTCAGCCAAAAAGGTAACCCTGCATCTCAGGGTAAATTCCATGATACACCTGTAGTACCTCACCTTGCAGCCCAGGGGTGGGGTCTTGATTTTATTTCTATTCCTAATATCCTCCTCCTGATTTTGATTTCTCTACAAGCTATCTTACACTATCTGTGAGCATCCTCTATTTCCTCAGTGTCCTGATAAAGGTTTCTCAGTCATTCTCCACCTGTAGGGCCCCCGGTTTGTAGCCACTTCTTTGTAATATGGGGCTTACTTGCCACCATGATCAAGGGGAATTCCATTCTGTAGCCTTGGCCACATGGAATACTCTTGGTTATAGTCCCAAGGCAAAGAAAATTCACTATTCCCACAGTCAGCCAAAAAGGTAACCCTGCATCCCAGGGTAAATTCCATCATGCACCTGTAGAGCTTCAGCTCGCAGCCCAGGGGTGGGGTCATGCTTTCTTCTCAATTTTTAAAAATCTTTGCTATTGCTTGTATGCTTTCCAGCAGCTGCTTTATTGGCATCCAACACCTTACCCTCAGTGTCCTGTAAAGGTTTGTCATTCATTCTCCACCTGTAGGGCCCCCGGTTTGTAACCACTTCTTTGTTACATGGGTTTGACATAACAACAGTATTCAGGGGGATTCCACATGGTTCTCTGCCCCATGTGTGATGATCCTTGACCCAGCCCTATGGCAAAGAAAATTCACTATTCCCACAGTCAGCCAACAAGGTAACCCTGCATCCCAGGGTAAATTCCATGATACACCTGTAGTGCCTCACCTTGCAGCCCAGGGGTGGGGTCTTGCTTTCTTCTCAATTTTTAATTATCTTTGCTACTGCTTGTATGCTTTCCAGCAGCTGCTTTATTGGCATCCAACACCTTACCCTCAGTGTCCTGTAAAGGTTTGTCATTCATTCTCCACCTGTAGGGCACCTGGTTTGTAGCCACTTCTTTGTTATATGGGTTTGACATAACAACAGTATTCAGGGGGATTCCACATGGTTCTCTGCCCCATGTGTGATGATCCTTGACCCAGCCCTATGGCAAAGAAAATTCACTATTCCCTCAGTCATCCTATCAGGTAACCCTGCATCCCAGGGTAAATTCCATGATGCACCTGTAGTGCCTCACATTGCAGCCAAGGGGTGGGGTCTTGCTTTCTGCTCAATTTTTAAATATCTTTGCTACTGCTTGTATGCTTTCCAGCAGCTGCTTTATTGGCATCCAACACCTTACCCTCAGTGTCCTGTAAAGGTTTGTCATTCATTCTCCACCTGTAGGGCACCTGGTTTGTAGCCATTTCTTTGTTATATGGGTTTGACATAACAACAGTATTCAGGGGGATTCCACATGGTTCTCTGCCCCATGTGTGATGATCCTTGACCCAGCCCTATGGCAAAGAAAATTCACTATTCCCTCAGTCATCCTATCAGGTAACCCTGCATCCCAGGGAAAATTCCATGATGCACCTGTAGTGCCTCACCTTGCAGCCCAGGGGTGGGGTCTTGATTTTATTTCTCTTCCTAATATCCTCCTCCTGATTTTGATTTCTCTACAAGCTATCGTACACTATCTATGAGCATCCTCTATTTCCTCAGTGTCCTGATAAAGGTTTCTCAGTCATTCTCCACCTGTAGGGCCCCCGGTTTGTAGCCACTTCTTTGTAATATGGGGCTTACTTGCCACCATGATCAAGGGGAATTCCATTCTGTAGCCTTGGCCACATGGAATACTCTTGGGTATAGTCCCAAGGCAAAGAAAATTCACTATTCCCACAGTCAGCCAAAAAGGTAACCCTGCATCCCAAGGTAAATTCCATCATGCACCTGTAGAGCTTCACCTCGCAGCCCAGGGGTGGGGTCATGCTTTCTTCTCAATTTTTAAATATCTTTGCTATTGCTTGTATGCTTTCCAGCAGCTGCTTTATTGGCATCCAACACCTTACCCTCAGTGTCCTGTAAAGGTTTGTCATTCATTCTCCACCTGTAGGGCCCCCGGTTTGTAGCCACTTCTTTGTTATATGGGTTTGACATAACAACAGTATTCAGGGGGATTCCACATGGTTCTCTGCCCCATGTGTGATGATCCTTGATCCAGCCCTATGGCAAAGAAAATTCACTATTCCCTCAGTCATCCTATCAGGTAACCCTGCATCCCAGGGTAAATTCCATGATATACCTGTAGTGCCTCACCTTGCAGCCCAGGGGTGGGGTCTTGCTTTCTTCTCAATTTTTAAATATCTTTGCTATTGCTTGTATGCTTTCCAGCAGCTGCTTTATTGGCATCCAACACCTTACCCTCAGTGTCCTGTAAAGGTTTGTCATTCATTCTCCACCTGTAGGGCCCCCGGTTTGTAGCCACTGCTTTGTTATATGGGTTTGACATAACAACAGTATTCAGGGGGATTCCACATGGTTCTCTGCCCCATGTGTGATGATCCTTGACCCATCCCTATGGCAAAGAAAATTCACTATTCCCACAGTCATCCTCTCAGGTAACCCTGCATCCCAGGGTAAATTCCATCATGCACCTGTAGAGCTTCACCTCGCAGCCCAGGGGTGGGGTCATGCTTTCTTCTCAATTTTTAAATATCTTTGCTATTGCTTGTATGCTTTCCAGCAGCTGCTTTATTGGCATCCAACACCTTACCCTCAGTGTCCTGTAAAGGTTTGTCATTCATTCTCCACCTGTAGGGCCCCCGGTTTGTAGCCACTTCTTTGTTATATGGGTTTGACATAACAACAGTATTCAGGGGGATTCCACATGGTTCTCTGCCCCATGTGTGATGATCCTTGATCCAGCCCTATGGCAAAGAAAATTCACTATTCCCTCAGTCATCCTATCAGGTAACCCTGCATCCCAGGGTAAATTCCATGATGCACCTGTAGTACCTCAACTTGCAGCCCAGGGGTGGGGTCTTGATTTTATTTCTCTTCCTAATATCCTCCTCCTGATTTTGATTTCTCTACAAGCTATCTTACACTATCTATGAGCATCCTGTATTTCCTCAGTGTCCTGATAAAGGTTTCTCAGTCATTCTCCACCTGTAGGGCCCCCGGTTTGTAGCCACTTCTTTGTAATATGGGGCTTAGTTGCCACCATGATCAAGGGGAATTCCATTCTGTAGCCTTGGCCACATGGAATACTCTTGGTTATAGTCCCAAGGCAAAGAAAATTCACTATTCCCACAGTCAGCCAAAAAGGTAACCCTGCATCCCAGGGTAAATTCCATCATGCACATGTAGAGCTTCACCTCGCAGCCCAGGGGTGGGGTCATGCTTTCTTCTCAATTTTTAAATATCTTTGCTATTGCTTGTATGCTTTCCAGCAGCTGCTTTATTGGCATCCAACACCTTACCCTCAGTGTCCTGTAAAGGTTTGTCATTCATTCTCCACCTGTAGGGCCCCCGGTTTGTAGCCACTTCTTTGTTACATGGGTTTGACATAACAACAGTATTCAGGGGGATTCCACATGGTTCTCTGCCCCATGTGTGATGATCCTTGATCCAGCCCTATGGCAAAGAAAATTCACTATTCCCTCAGTCATCTTATAAGGTAACCCTGCATCCCAGGGTAAATTCCATGATACACCTGTAGTACCTCACCTTGCAGCCCAGGGGTGGGGTCTTGCTTTCTTCTCAATTTTTAATATCTTTGCTATTGCTTGTATGCTTTCCAGCAGCTGCTTTATTGGCACCCAACACCTTACCCTCAGTGTCCTGTAAAGGTTTTTCATTCATTCTCCACCTGTAGGGCCCCCGGTTTGTAGCCACTTCTTTGTTATATGGGTTTGACATAACAACAGTATTCAGGGGGATTCCACATGGTTCTCTGACCCATGTGTGATGATCCTTGACCCATCCCTATGGCAAAGAAAATTCACTATTCCCACAGTCATCCTCTCAGGTAACCCTGCATCCCAGGGTAAATTCCATGATGCACCTGTAGTGCCTCACCTTGCAGCCCAGGGGTGGGGTCTTGATTTTATTTCTCTTCCTAATATCCTCCTCCTGATTTTGATTTCTCTACAAGCTATCTTACACTATCTGTCAGCATCCTCTATTTCCTCAGTGTCCTGATAAAGGTTTCTCAGTCATTCTCCACCTGTAGGGCCCCCAGTTTGTAGCCACTTCTTTGTAATATGGGGCTTACTTGCCACCATGATCAAGGGGAATTCCATTCTGTAGCCTTGGCCACATGGAATACTCTTGGTTATAGTCCCAAGGCAAAGAAAATTCACTATTCCCACAGTCAGCCAAAAAGGTAACCCTGCATCCCAGGGTAAATTCCATCATGCACATGTAGTACCTCACCTTGCAGCCCAGGGGTGGGGTCATGCTTTCTTCTCAATTTTTAAATATCTTTGCTATTGCTTGTATGCTTTCCAGCAGCTGCTTTATTGGCATCCAACACCTTACCCTCAGTGTCCTGTAAAGGTTTGTCATTCATTCTCCACCTGTAGGGCCCCCGGTTTGTAGCCACTTCTTTGTTATATGGGTTTGACATAACAACAGTATTCAGGGGGATTCCACATGGTTCTCTGCCCCATGTGTGATGATCCTTGACCCAGCCCTATGGCAAAGAAAATTCACTATTCCCTCAGTCATCCTATCAGGTAACCCTGCATCCCAGGGTAAATTCCATGATGCACCTGTAGTGCCTCACCTTGCAGCCCAGGGGTGGGGTCTTGATTTTATTTCTATTGCTAATATCTTCCTCCTGATTTTGATTTCTCTACAAGCTATCTTACACTATCTGTGAGCATCCTCTATTTCCTCAGTGTCCTGATAAAGGTTTCTCAGTCATTCTCCACCTGTAGGGCCCCCGGTTTGTAGCCACTTCTTTGTAATATGGGGCTTACTTGCCACCATGATCAAGGGGAATTCCATTCTGTAGCCTTGGCCACATGGAATACTCTTGGTTATAGTCCCAAGGCAAAGAAAATTCACTATTCCCACAGTCAGCCAAAAAGGTAACCCTGCATCCCAGGGTAAATTCCATCATGCACCTGTAGAGCTTCACCTCTCAGCCCAGGGGTGGGGTCATGCTTTCTTCTCAATTTTTAAATATCTTTGCTATTGCTTGTATGCTTTCCAGCAGCTGCTTTATTGGCACCCAACACCTTACCCTCAGTGTCCTGTAAAGGTTTGTCATACATTCTCCACCTGTAGGGCCCCCGGTTTGTAGCCACTGCTTTGTTATATGGGTTTGACATAACAACAGTATCCAGGGGGATTCCACATGGTTCTCTGCCCCATGTGTGATGATCCTTGATCCAGCCCTATGGCAAAGAAAATTCACTATTCCCACAGTCAGGCAAAAAGGAAACCCTGCATCCCAGGGTAAATTCCATCATGCACCTGTAGAGCTTCACCTCGCAGCCCAGGGATGGGGTCATGCTTTCTTCTCAATTTTTAAATATCTTTGCTATTGCTTGTATGCTTTCCAGCAGCTGCTTTATTGGCATCCAACACCTTACCCTCAGTGTCCTGTAAAGGTTTGTCATTCATTCTCCACCTGTAGGGCCCCCGGTTTGTAGCCACTTCTTTGTTATATGGGTTTGACATAACAACAGTATTCAGGGGGATTCCACATGGTTCTCTGCCCCATGTGTGATGATCCTTGACCAGCCCTATGGCAAAGAAAATTCACTATTCCCTCAGTCATCCTATCAGGTAACCCTGCATCCCAGGGTAAATTCCATGATGCACCTGTAGTGCCTCACCTTGCAGCCCAGGGGTGGGGTCATGCTTTCTTATCAATTTTTAAATATCTTTGCTATTGCTTGTATGCTTTCCAGAAGCTACTTTATTGGCATCCAACACCTTACCCTCAGTGTCCTGTAAAGGTTTGTCATTCATTCTCCACCTGTAGGGCCCCCGGTTTGTGGCCACTTCTTTATTATATGGGTTTGACATAACAACAGTATTCAGGGTGATTCCACATGGTTCTCTGCCCCATGTGTGATGATCCTTGACCCAGCCCTATGGCAAAGAAAATTCACTATTCCCACAGTCATCCTATCAGGTAACCCTGCATCCCAGGGTAAATTCCATGATACACCTGTAGTACCTCACCTTGCAGCCCAGGGGTGGGGTCTTGATTTTATTTCTATTCCTTATATCCTCCTCCTGATTTTGATTTCTCTACAAGCTATCTTACACTATCTGTGAGCATCCTCTATTTCCTCAGTGTCCTGATAAAGGTTTCTCAGTCATTCTCCACCTGTAGGGCCCCCGGTTTGTAGCCACTTCTTTGTAATATGGGGCTTACTTGCCACCATGATCAAGGGGAATTCCATTCTGTAGCCTTGGCCACATGGAATACTCTTGGTTATAGTCCCAAGGCAAAGAAAATTCACTATTCCCACAGTCAGCCAAAAAGGTAACCCTGCATCCCAGGGTAAATTCCATCATGCACATGTAGTACCTCACCTTGCAGCCCAGGGGTGGGGTCATGCTTTCTTCTCAATTTTTAAATATCTTTGCTATTGCTTGTATGCTTTCCAGCAGCTGCTTTATTGGCATCGAACACCTTACCCTCAGTGTCCTGTAAAGGTTTGTCATTCATTCTCCACCTGTAGGGCCCCCGGTTTGTAGCCACTTCTTTGTTATATGGGTTTGACATAACAACAGTATTCAGGGGGATTCCACATGGTTCTCTGCCCCATGTGTGATGATCCTTGATCCAGCCCTATGGCAAAGAAAATTCACTATTCCCTCAGTCATCCTATCAGGTAACCCTGCATCCCAGGGTAAATTCCATGATACACCTGTAGTACCTCACCTTGCAGCCCAGGGGTGGGGTCTTGATTTTATTTCTATTGCTAATATCTTCCTCCTGATTTTGATTTCTCTACAAGCTATCTTACACTATCTGTGAGCATCCTCTATTTCCTCAATGTCCTGATAAAGGTTTCTCAGTCATTCTCCACCTGTAGGGCCCCCGGTTTGTAGCCACTTCTTTGTAATATGGGGCTTACTTGCCACCATGATCAAGGGGAATTCCATTCTGTAGCCTTGGCCACATGGAATACTCTTGGTTATAGTCCCAAGGCAAAGAAAATTCACTATTCCCACAGTCAGCCAAAAAGGTAACCCTGCATCCAAGGGTAAATTCCATCATGCACTTGTAGAGCTTCACCTCGCAGCCCAGGGGTGGGGTCATGCTTTCTTCTCAATTTTTAAATATCTTTGCTATTGCTTGTATGCTTTCCAGCAGCTGCTTTATTGGCACCCAACACCTTACCCTCAGTGTCCTGTAAAGGTTTGTCATTCATTCTCCACCTGTAGGGCCCCCGGTTTGTAGCCACTTCTTTGTTATATGGGTTTGACATAACAACAGTATCCAGGGGGATTCCACATGGTTCTCTGCCCCATGTGTGATGATCCTTGACACAGCCCTATGGCAAAGAAAATTCACTATTCCCACAGTCAGGCAAAAAGGAAACCCTGCATCCCAGGGTAAATTCCATGATACACCTGTAGTGCCTCACCTTGCAGCCCAGGGGTGGGGTCATGCTTTCTTCTCAATTTTTAAATATCTTTGCTATTGCTTGTATGCTTTCCAGCAGCTGCTTTATTGGCATCCAACACCTTACCCTCAGTGTCCTGTAAAGGTTTGTCATTCATTCTCCACCTGTAGGGCCCCCGGTTTGTAGCCACTTCTTTGTTATATGGGTTTGACATAACAACAGTATTCAGGGGGATTCCACATGGTTCTCTGCCCCATGTGTGATGATCCTTGACCCAGCCCTATGGCAAAGAAAATTCACTATTCCCTCAGTCATCCTATCAGGTAACCCTGCATCCCAGGGTAAATTCCATGATGCACCTGTAGTGCCTCACCTTGCAGCCCAGGGGTGGGGTCATGCTTTCTTATCAATTTTTAAATATCTTTGCTATTGCTTGTATGCTTTCCAGCAGCTACTTTATTGGCATCCAACACCTTACCCTCAGTGTCCTGTAAAGGTTTGTCATTCATTCTCCACCTGTAGGGCCCCCGGTTTGTGGCCACTTCTTTATTATATGGGTTTGACATAACAACAGTATTCAGGGTGATTCCACATGGTTCTCTGCCCCATGTGTGATGATCCTTGACCCAGCCCTATGGCAAAGAAAATTCACTATTCCCACAGTCAGGCAAAAAGGTAACCCTGCATCCCAGGGTAAATTCCATGATACACCTGTAGTACCTCACCTTGCAGCCCAGGGGTGGGGTCTTGATTTTATTTCTATTCCTTATATCCTCCTCCTGATTTTGATTTCTCTACAAGCTATCTGACACTATCTGTGAGCATCCTCTATTTCCTCAGTGTCCTGATAAAGGTTTCTCAGTCATTCTCCACCTGTAGGGCCCCCGGTTTGTAGCCACTTCTTTGTAATATGGGGCTTACTTGCCACCATGATCAAGGGGAATTCCATTCTGTAGCCTTGGCCACATGGAATACTCTTGGTTATAGTCCCAAGGCAAAGAAAATTCACTATTCCCACAGTAAGCCAAAAAGGTAACCCTGCATCCCAGGATAAATTCCATCATGCACCTGTAGAGCTTCACCTCGCAGCCCAGGGGTGGGGTCATGCTTTCTTCTCAATTTTTAAATATCTTTGCTATTGCTTGTATGCTTTCCAGCAGCTCCTTTATTGGCATCCAACACCTTACCCTCAGTGTCCTGTAAAGGTTTGTCATTCATTCTCCACCTGTAGGGCCCCCGGTTTGTGGCCACTTCTTTGTTATATGGGTTTGACATAACAACAGTATTCAGGGTGATTCCACATGGTTCTCTGCCCCATGTGTGATGATCCTTGACCCAGCCCTATGGCAAAGGAAATTCACTATTCCCTCAGTCATCCTATCAGGTAACCCTGCATCCCAGGGTAAATTCCATGATGCACCTGTAGTGCCTCACCTTGCAGCCCAGGGGTGGGGTCTTGATTTTATTTCTATTCCTAATATCTTCCTCCTGATTTTGATTTCTCTACAAGCTATCTTACACTATCTGTCAGCATCCTCTATTTCCTCAGTGTCCTGATAAAGGTTTCTCAGTCATTCTCCACCTGTAGGGCCCCCAGTTTGTAGCCACTTCTTTGTAATATGGGGCTTACTTGCCACCATGATCAAGGGGAATTCCATTCTGTAGCCTTGGCCACATGGAATACTCTTGGTTATAGTCCCAAGGCAAAGAAAATTCACTATTCCCACAGTCAGCCAAAAAGGTAACCCTGCATCCCAGGGTAAATTCCATCATGCACCTGTAGAGCTTCACCTTGCAGCCCAGGGGTGGGGTCATTCTTTCTTCTCAATTTTTAAATATCTTTGCTATTGCTTGTATGCTTTCCAGCAGCTGCTTTATTGGCATCCAACACCTTACCCTCAGTGTCCTGTAAAGGTTTGTCATTCGTTCTCCACCTGTAGGGCCCCCGGTTTGTAGCCACTTCTTTGTTACATGGGTTTGACATAACAACAGTATTCAGGGGGATTCCACATGGTTCTCTGCCCCATGTGTGATGATCCTTGACCCAGCCCTATGGCAAAGAAAATTCACTATTCCCTCAGTCATCCTATCAGGTAACCCTGCATCCCAGGGTAAATTCCATGATGCACCTGTAGTGCCTCACCTTGCAGCCCAGGGGTGGGGTCTTGATTTTATTTCTATTGCTAATATCTTCCTCCTGATTTTGATTTCTCTACAAGCTATCTTACACTATCTGTGAGCATCCTCTATTTCCTCAGTGTCCTGATAAAGGTTTCTCAGTCATTCTCCACCTGTAGGGCCCCCGGTTTGTAGCCACTTCTTTGTAATATGGGGCTTACTTGCCACCATGATCAAGGGGAATTCCATTCTGTAGCCTTGGCCACATGGAATACTCTTGGTTATAGTCCCAAGGCAAAGAAAATTCACTATTCCCACAGTCAGCCAAAAAGGTAACCCTGCATCCCAGGGTAAATTCCATCATGCACCTGTAGAGCTTCACCTCTCAGCCCAGGGGTGGGGTCATGCTTTCTTCTCAATTTTTAAATATCTTTGCTATTGCTTGTATGCTTTCCAGCAGCTGCTTTATTGGCACCCAACACCTTACCCTCAGTGTCCTGTAAAGGTTTGTCATACATTCTCCACCTGTAGGGCCCCCGGTTTGTAGCCACTTCTTTGTTATATGGGTTTGACATAACAACAGTATCCAGGGGGATTCCACATGGTTCTCTGCCCCATGTGTGATGATCCTTGATCCAGCCCTATGGCAAAGAAAATTCACTATTCCCACAGTCAGGCAAAAAGGAAACCCTGCATCCCAGGGTAAATTCCATCATGCACCTGTAGAGCTTCACCTCGCAGCCCAGGGGTGGGGTCATGCTTTCTTCTCAATTTTTAAATATCTTTGCTATTGCTTGTATGCTTTCCAGAAGCTACTTTATTGGCATCCAACACCTTACCCTCAGTGTCCTGTAAAGGTTTGTCATCCATTCTCCACCTGTAGGGCCCCCGGTTTGTAGCCACTTCTTTGTTATATGGGTTTGACATAACAACAGTATTCAGGGTGATTCCACATGGTTCTCTGCCCCATGTGTGATGATCCTTGACCCATCCCTATGGCAAAGAAAATTCACTATTCCCACAGTCATCCTATCAGGTAACCCTGCATCCCAGGGTAAATTCCATGATACACCTGTAGTACCTCACCTTGCAGCCCAGGGGTGGGGTCTTGATTTTATTTCTATTCCTTATATCCTCCTCCTGATTTTGATTTCTCTACAAGCTATCTTACACTATCTGTGAGCATCCTCTATTTCCTCAGTGTCCTGATAAAGGTTTCTCAGTCATTCTCCACCTGTAGGGCCCCCGGTTTGTAGCCACTTCTTTGTAATATGGGGCTTACTTGCCACCATGATCAAGGGGAATTCCATTCTGTAGCCTTGGCCACATGGAATACTCTTGGTTATAGTCCCAAGGCAAAGAAAATTCACTATTCCCTCAGTCATCCTATCAGGTAACCCTGCATCCCAGGGTAAATTCCATGATACACCTGTAGTACCTCACCTTGCAGCCCAGGGGTGGGGTCATGCTTTCTTCTCAATTTTTAAATATCTTTGCTATTGCTTGTATGCTTTCCAGCAGCAGCTTTATTGGCACCCAACACCTTACCCTCAGTGTCCTGTAAAGGTTTTTCATTCATTCTCCACCTGTAGGGCCCCCGATTTGTAGCCACTTCTTTGTTATATGGGTTTGACTTAACAACAGTATTCAGGGGGATTCCACATGGTTCTCTGACCCATGTGTGATGATCCTTGACCCATCCCTATGGCAAAGAAAATTCACTATTCCCACAGTCATCCTCTCAGGTAACCCTGCATCCCAGGGTAAATTCCATGATGCACCTGTAGTGCCTCACCTTGCAGCCCAGGGGTGGGGTCTTGCTTTCTTCTCAATTTTTAAATATCTTTGCTATTGCTTGTATGCTTTCCAGCAGCTGCTTTATTGGCACCCAACACCTTACCCTCAGTGTCCTGTAAAGGTTTTTCATTCATTCTCCACCTGTAGGGCCCCCGGTTTGTAGCCACTTCTTTGTTACATGGGTTTGAAATAAGAACAGTATTCAGGGGGATTCCACATGGTTCTCTGCCCCATGTGTGATGATCCTTGACCCAGCCCTATGGCAAAGGAAATTCACTATTCCCTCAGTCATCCTATCAGGTAACCCTGCATCCCAGGGTAAATTCCATGATGCACCTGTAGTACCTCACCTTGCAGCCCAGGGGTGGGGTCTTGATTTTATTTCTATTCCTAATATCTTCCTCCTGATTTTGATTTCTCTACAAGCTATCTTACACTATCTGTGAGCATCCTCTATTTCCTCAGTGTCCTGATAAAGGTTTCTCAGTCATTCTCCACCTGTAGGGCCCCCGGTTTGTAGCCACTTCTTTGTAATATGGGGCTTACTTGCCACCATGATCAAGGGGAATTCCATTCTGTAGCCTTGGCCACATGGAATACTCTTGGTTATAGTCCCAAGGCAAAGAAAATTCACTATTCCCACAGTCAGCCAAAAAGGTAACCCTGCATCCCAGGGTAAATTCCATCATGCACATGTAGTACCTCACCTTGCAGCCCAGGGGTGGGGTCATGCTTTCTTCTCAATTTTTAAATATCTTTGCTATTGCTTGTATGCTTTCCAGCAGCTGCTTTATTGGCACCCAACACCTTACCCTCAGTGTCCTGTAAAGGTTTGTCATTCATTCTCCACCTGTAGGGCCCCTGGTTTGTAGCCACTTCTTTGTTATATGGGTTTGACATAACAACAGTATCCAGGGGGATTCCACATGGTTCTCTGCCCCATGTGTGATGATCCTTGACACAGCCCTATGGCAAAGAAAATTCACTATTCCCACAGTCAGGCAAAAAGGAAACCCTGCATCCCAGGGTAAATTCCATGATACACCTGTAGTGCCTCACCTTGCAGCCCAGGGGTGGGGTCATGCTTTCTTCTCAATTTTTAAATATCTTTGCTATTGCTTGTATGCTTTCCAGCAGCTGCTTTATTGGCATCCAACACCTTACCCTCAGTGTCCTGTAAAGGTTTGTCATTCATTCTCCACCTGTAGGGCCCCCGGTTTGTAGCCACTTCTTTGTTATATGGGTTTGACATAACAACAGTATTCAGGGGGATTCCACATGGTTCTCTGCCCCATGTGTGATGATCCTTGACCCATCCCTATGGCAAAGAAAATTCACTATTCCCTCAGTCATCCTATCAGGTAACCCTGCATCCCAGGGTAAATTCCATGATGCACCTGTAGTGCCTCACCTTGCAGCCCAGGGGTGGGGTCATGCTTTCTTATCAATTTTTAAATATCTTTGCTATTGCTTGTATGCTTTCCAGCAGCTACTTTATTGGTATCCAACACCTTACCCTCAGTGTCCTGTAAAGGTTTGTCATTCATTCTCCACCTGTAAGGCCCCCGGTTTGTGGCCACTTCTTTGTTATATGGGTTTGACATAACAACAGTATTCAGGGGGATTCCA
Source organism: Sminthopsis crassicaudata (assembly GCF_048593235.1). Taxonomy (NCBI): domain Eukaryota; kingdom Metazoa; phylum Chordata; class Mammalia; order Dasyuromorphia; family Dasyuridae; genus Sminthopsis; species Sminthopsis crassicaudata. The sequence continues at coordinate 478,444,401 of NC_133618.1, read as the reverse complement.
CATGGTTCTCTGCCCCATGTGTGATGATCCTTGACCCAGCCCTATGGCAAAGAAAATTCACTATTCCCTCAGTCATCCTATCAGGTAACCCTGCATCCCAGGGTAAATTCCATCATGCACCTGTAGAGCTTCACCTCGCAGCCCAGGGGTGGGGTCATGCTTTCTTCTCAATTTTTAAATATCTTTGCTATTGCTTGTATGCTTTCCAGCAGCTGCTTTATTGGCACCCAACACCTTACCCTCAGTGTCCTGTAAAGGTTTGTCATTCATTCTCCACCTGTAGGGCCCCCGGTTTGTAGCCACTTCTTTGTTATATGGGTTTGACATAACAACAGTATTCAGGGTGATTCCACATGGTTCTCTGCCCCATGTGTGATGATCCTTGACCCATCCCTATGGCAAAGAAAATTCACTATTCCCACAGTCATCCTATCAGGTAACCCTGCATCCCAGGGTAAATTCCATGATACACCTGTAGTACCTCACCTTGCAGCCCAGGGGTGGGGTCTTGATTTTATTTCTATTCCTTATATCCTCCTCCTGATTTTGATTGCTCTACAAGCTATCTTACACTATCTGTGAGCATCCTCTATTTCCTCAGTGTCCTGATAAAGGTTTCTCAGTCATTCTCCACCTGTAGGGCCCCCGGTTTGTAGCCACTTCTTTGTAATATGGGGCTTACTTGCCACCATGATCAAGGGGAATTCCATTCTGTAGCCTTGGCCACATGGAATACTCTTGGTTATAGTCCCAAGGCAAAGAAAATTCACTATTCCCACAGTAAGCCAAAAAGGTAACCCTGCATCCCAGGATAAATTCCATCATGCACCTGTAGAGCTTCACCTCGCAGCCCAGGGGTGGGGTCATGCTTTCTTCTCAATTTTTAAATATCTTTGCTATTGCTTGTATGGTGTCCAGCAGCTGCTTTATTGGCATCCAACACCTTACCCTCAGTGTCCTGTAAAGGTTTGTCATTTATTCTCCACCTGTAGGGCCCCCGGTTTGTAGCCACTTCTTTGTTATATGGGTTTGACATAACAACAGTATTCAGGGTGATTCCACATGGTTCTCTGCCCCATGTGTGATGATCCTTGATCCAGCCCTATGGCAAAGAAAATTCACTATTCCCTCAGTCATCCTATCAGGTAACCCTGCATCCCAGGGTAAATTCCATGATACACCTGTAGTACCTCACCTTGCAGCCCAGGGGTGGGGTCATGCTTTCTTCTCAATTTTTAAATATCTTTGCTATTGCTTGTATGCTTTCCAGCAGCAGCTTTATTGGCACCCAACACCTTACCCTCAGTGTCCTGTAAAGGTTTTTCATTCATTCTCCACCTGTAGGGCCCCCGGTTTGTAGCCACTTCTTTGTTATATGGGTTTGACTTAACAACAGTATTCAGGGGGATTCCACATGGTTCTCTGACCCATGTGTGATGATCCTTGACCCATCCCTATGGCAAAGAAAATTCACTATTCCCACAGTCATCCTCTCAGGTAACCCTGCATCCCAGGGTAAATTCCATGATGCACCTGTAGTGCCTCACCTTGCAGCCCAGGGGTGGGGTCTTGCTTTCTTCTCAATTTTTAAATATCTTTGCTATTGCTTGTATGCTTTCCAGCAGCTGCTTTATTGGCACCCAACACCTTACCCTCAGTGTCCTGTAAAGGTTTTTCATTCATTCTCCACCTGTAGGGCCCCAGGTTTGTAGCCACTTCTTTGTTATATGGGTTTGACATAACAACAGTATTCAGGGGCATTCCACATGGTTCTCTGACCCATATGTGATGATCCTTGACCCATCCCTATGGCAAATAAAATTCAATATTCCCACAGTCATCCTCTCAGGTAACCCTGCATCCCAGGGTAAATTCCATGATGCACCTGTAGTGCCTCACCTTGCAGCCCAGGGGTGGGGTCATGCTTTCTTCTCAATTTTTAAATATCTTTGCTATTGCTTGTATGCTTTCCAGCAGCTGCTTTATTGGCATCCAACACCTTACCCTCAGTGTCCTGTAAAGGTTTGTCATTCATTCTCCACCTGTAGGGCCCCCGGTTTGTAGCCACTTCTTTGTTACATGGGTTTGACATAAGAACAGTATTCAGGGGGATTCCACATGGTTCTCTGCCCCATGTGTGATGATCCTTGATCCAGCCCTATGGCAAAGGAAATTCACTATTCCCTCAGTCATCCTATCAGGTAACCCTGCATCCCAGGGTAAATTCCATGATGCACCTGTAGTACCTCACCTTGCAGCCCAGGGGTGGGGTCTTGATTTTATTTCTATTCCTAATATCTTCCTCCTGATTTTGATTTCTCTACAAGCTATCTTACACTATCTGTCAGCATCCTCTATTTCCTCAGTGTCCTGATAAAGGTTTCTCTGTCATTCTCCACCTGTAGGGCCCCCGGTTTGTAGCCATTTCTTTGTAATATGGGGCTTACTTGCCACCATGATCAAGGGGAATTCCATTCTGTAGCCTTGGCCACATGGAATACTCTTGGTTATAGTCCCAAGGCAAAGAAAATTCACTATTCCCACAGTCAGCCAAAAAGGTAACCCTGCATCCCAGGGTAAATTCCATCATGCACATGTAGTACCTCACCTTGCAGCCCAGGGGTGGGGTCATGCTTTCTTCTCAATTTTTAAATATCTTTGCTATTGCTTGTATGCTTTCCAGCAGCTGCTTTATTGGCACCCAACACCTTACCCTCAGTGTCCTGTAAAGGTTTGTCATTCATTCTCCACCTGTAGGGCCCCCGGTTTGTAGCCACTTCTTTGTTATATGGGTTTGACATAACAACAGTATTCAGGGGGATTCCACATGGTTCTCTGACCCATGTGTGATGATCCTTGACCCATCCCTATGGCAAAGAAAATTCACTATTCCCTCAGTCATCCTATCAGGTAACCCTGCATCCCAGGGTAAATTCCATCATGCACCTGTAGAGCTTCACCTCGCAGCCCAGGGGTGGGGTCATGCTTTCTTCTCAATTTTTAAATATCTTTGCTATTGCTTGTATGCTTTCCAGCAGCTCCTTTATTGGCATCCAACACCTTACCCTCAGTGTCCTGTAAAGGTTTGTCATTCATTCTCCACCTGTAGGGCCCCCGGTTTGTGGCCACTTCTTTGTTATATGGGTTTGACATAACAACAGTATTCAGGGGGATTCCACATGGTTCTCTGCCCCATGTGTGATGATCCTTGACCCAGCCCTATGGCAAAGGAAATTCACTATTCCCTCAGTCATCCTATCAGGTAACCCTGCATCCCAGGGTAAATTCCATGATGCACCTGTAGTGCCTCACCTTGCAGCCCAGGGGTGGGGTCTTGATTTTATTTCTATTGCTAATATCTTCCTCCTGATTTTGATTTCTCTACAAGCTATCTTACACTATCTGTGAGCATCCTCTATTTCCTCAGTGTCCTGATAAAGGTTTCTCAGTCATTCTCCACCTGTAGGGCCCCCGGTTTGTAGCCATTTCTTTGTAATATGGGGCTTACTTGCCACCATGATCAAGGGGAATTCCATTCTGTAGCCTTGGCCACATGGAATACTCTTGGTTATAGTCCCAAGGCAAAGAAAATTCACTATTCCGACAGTCAGCCAAAAAGGTAACCCTGCATCCCAGGGTAAATTCCATCATGCACCTGTAGAGCTTCACCTCGCAGCCCAGGGGTGGGGTCATGCTTTCTTCTCAATTTTTAAATATCTTTGCTATTGCTTGTAGGCTTTCCAGCAGCTGCTTTATTGGCATCCAACACCTTACCCTCAGTGTCCTGTAAAGGTTTGTCATTCATTCTCCACCTGTAGGGCCCCCGGTTTGTAGCCACTTCTTTGTTATATGGGTTTGACATAACAACAGTATTCAGGGGGATTCCACATGGTTCTCTGCCCCATGTGTGATGATCCTTGATCCAGCCCTATGGCAAAGAAAATTCACTATTCCCTCAGTCATCCTATCAGGTAACCCTGTATCCCAGGGTAAATTCCATGATACACCTGTAGTACCTCACCTTGCAGCCCAGGGGTGGGGTCTTGATTTTATTTCTATTCCTTATATCCTCCTCCTGATTTTGATTTCTCTACAAGCTATCTTACACTATCTGTGAGCATCCTCTATTTCCTCAGTGTCCTGATAAAGGTTTCTCAGTCATTCTCCACCTGTAGGGCCCCCGGTTTGTAGCCACTTCTTTGTAATATGGGGCTTACTTGCCACCATGATCAAGGGGAATTCCATTCTGTAGCCTTGGCCACATGGAATACTCTTGGTTATAGTCCCAAGGGAAAGAAAATTCACTATTCCCACAGTCAGCCAAAAAGGTAACCCTGCATCCCAGGGTAAATTCCATCATGCACCTGTAGAGCTTCACCTCGCAGCCCAGGGGTGGGGTCATGCTTTCTTCTCAATTTTTAAATATCTTTGCTATTGCTTGTATGCTTTCCAGCAGCTGCTTTATTGGCATCCAACACCTTACTCTCAGTGTCCTGTAAAGGTTTGTCATTCATTCTCCACCTGTAGGGCCCCCGGTTTGTAGCCACTTCTTTGTTATATGGGTTTGACATAACAACAATATTCAGGGGGATTCCACATGGTTCTCTGCCCCATGTGTGATGATCCTTGATCCAGCCCTATGGCAAAGAAAATTCACTATTCCCTCAGTCATCCTATCAGGTAACCCTGCATCCCAGGGTAAATTCCATGATGCACCTGTAGTGCCTCACCTTGCAGCCCAGGGGTGGGGTCTTGATTTTATTTCTATTCCTAATATCCTCCTCCTGATTTTGATTTCTCTACAAGCTATCTTACACTATCTGTGAGCATCCTCTATTTCCTCAGTGTCCTGATAAAGGTTTCTCAGTCATTCTCCACCTGTAGGGCCCCCGGTTTGTAGCCACTTCTTTGTAATATGGGGCTTACTTGCCACCATGATCAAGGGGAATTCCATTCTGTTGCCTTGGCCACATGGAATACTCTTGGTTATAGTCCCAAGGCAAAGAAAATTCACTATTCCCACAGTAAGCCAAAAAGGTAACCCTGCATCCCAGGGTAAATTCCATCATGCACCTGTAGTGCCTCACCTTGCAGCCCAGGGGTGGGGTCATGCTTTCTTCTCAATTTTTAAATATCTTTGCTATTGCTTGTATGCTTTCCAGCAGCTGCTTTATTGGCATCCAACACCTTACCCTCAGTGTCCTGTAAAGGTTTGTCATTCATTCTCCACCTGTAGGGCCCCCGGTTTGTAGCCACTTCTTTGTTACATGGGTTTGACATAACAACAGTATTCAGGGGGATTCCACATGGTTCTCTGCCCCATGTGTGATGATCCTTGACCCAGCCCTATGGCAAAGAAAATTCACTATTCCCTCAGTCATCCTATCAGGTAACCCTGCATCCCAGGGTAAATTCCATGATGCACCTGTAGTGCCTCACCTTGCAGCCCAGGGGTGGGGTCTTGATTTTATTTCTCTTCCTAATATCCTCCTCCTGATTTTTATTTCTCTACAAGCTATCTTACACTATCTATGAGCATCCTGTATTTCCTCAGTGTCCTGATAAAGGTTTCTCAGTCATTCTCCACCTGTAGGGCCCCCGGTTTGTAGCCACTTCTTTGTAATATGGGGCTTACTTGCCACCATGATCAAGGGGAATTCCATTCTGTTGCCTTGGCCACATGGAATACTCTTGGTTATAGTCCCAAGGCAAAGAAAATTCACTATTCCCACAGTCAGCCAAAAAGGTAACCCTGCATCCCAGGGTAAATTCCATCATGCACCTGTAGAGCTTCACCTCGCAGCCCAGGGGTGGGGTCATGCTTTCTTCTCAATTTTTAAATATCTTTGCTATTGCTTGTATGCTTTCCAGCAGCTGCTTTATTGGCATCCAACACCTTACCCTCAGTGTCCTGTAAAGGTTTGTCATTCATTCTCCACCTGTAGGGCCCCCGGTTTGTAGCCACTTCTTTGTTATATGGGTTTGACATAACAACAGTATTCAGGGGGATTCCACATGGTTCTCTGCCCCATGTGTGATGATCCTTGACCCAGCCCTATGGCAAAGAAAATTCACTATTACCACAGTCATCCTATCAGGTAACCCTGCATCCCAGGGTAATTTCCATGATGCACCTGTAGTGCCTCACCTTGCAGCCCAGGGGTGGGGTCTTGATTTTATTTCTATTCCTTATATCCTCCTCCTGATTTTGATTTCTCTACAAGCTATCTTACACTATCTGTGAGCATCCTCTATTTCCTCAGTGTCCTGATAAAGGTTTCTCAGTCATTCTCCACCTGTAGGGCCCCCGGTTTGTAGCCACTTCTTTGTAATATGGGGCTTACTTACCACCATGATCAAGGGGAATTCCATTCTGTAGCCTTGGCCACATGGAATACTCTTGGTTATAGTCCCAAGGCAAAGAAAATTCACTATTCCCACAGTCAGCCAAAAAGGTAACCCTGCATCCCAGGGTAAATTCCATCATGCACCTGTAGTGCCTCACCTCGCAGCCCAGGGGTGGGGTCATGCTTTCTTCTCAATTTTTAAATATCTTTGCTATTGCTTGTATGCTTTCCAGCAGCTGCTTTATTGGCATCCAACACCTTACCCTCAGTGTCCTGTAAAGGTTTGTCATTCATTCTCCACCTGTAGGGCCCCCGGTTTGTAGCCACTTCTTTGTTATATGGGTTTGACATAACAACAGTATTCAGGGGGATTCCACATGGTTCTCTGCCCCATGTGTGATGATCCTTGACCCAGCCCTTTGGCAAAGAAAATTCACTATTCCCTCAGTCATCCTATCAGGTAACCCTGCATCCCAGGGTAAATTGCATGATGCACCTGTAGTGCCTCACCTTGCAGCCCAGGGGTGGGGTCTTGATTTTATTTCTATTCCTAATATCCTCCTCCTGATTTTGATTTCTCTACAAGCTATCTTACACTATCTGTGAGCATCCTCTATTTCCTCAGTGTCCTGATAAGGGTTTCTCAGTCATTCTCCACCTGTAGGGCCCCTGGTTTGTAGCCACTTCTTTGTAATATGGGGCTTACTTGCCACCATGATCAAGGGGAATTCCATTCTGTTGCCTTGGCCACATGGAATACTCTTGGTTATAGTCCCAAGGCAAAGAAAATTCACTATTCCCACAGTCAGCCAAAAAGGTAACCCTGCATCCCAGGGTAAATTCCATCATGCACCTGTAGAGCTTCACCTCGCAGCCCAGGGGTGGGGTCATGCTTTATTCTCAATTTTTAAATATCTTTGCTATTGCTTGTATGCTTTCTAGCAGCTGCTTTATTGGCATCCAACACCTTACCCTCAGTGTCCTGTAAAGGTTTGTCATTCATTCTCCACCTGTAGGGCCCCTGGTTTGTAGCCACTTCTTTCTTATATGGGTTTGACATAACAACAGTATTCAGGGGGATTCCACATGGTTCTCTGCCCCATGTGTGATGATCCTTGACCCAGGCCTATGGCAAAGAAAATTCACTGTTCCCACAGTCAGCTAAAAAGGTAACCCTGCATCTCAGGGTAAATTCCATGATACACCAGTAGTACCTCACCTTGCAGCCCAGGGGTGGGGTCTTGATTTTATTTCTATTCCTAATATCCTCCTCCTGATTTTGATTTCTCTACAAGCTATCTTACACTATCTGTGAGCATCCTCTATTTCCTCAGTGTCCTGATAAAGGTTTCTCAGTCATTCTGCTCCTGTAGGGCCCCCGGTTTGTAGCCACTTCTTTGTAATATGGGGCTTACTTGCCACCATGATCAAGGGGAATTCCATTCTGTAGCCTTGGCCACATGGAATACTCTTGGTTATAGTCCCAAGGCAAAGAAAATTCACTATTCCCACAGTCAGCCAAAAAGGTAACCCTGCATCTCAGGGTAAATTCCATCATGCACCTGTAGAGCTTCACCTTGCAGCCCAGGGGTGGGGTCATGCTTTCTTCTCAATTTTTAAATATCTTTGCTATTGCTTGTATGCTTTCCAGCAGCTGCTTTATTGGCATCCAACACCTTACCCTCAGTGTCCTGTAAAGGTTTGTCATTCATTCTCCACCTGTAGGGCCCCCGGTTTGTAGCCACTTCTTTGTTATATGGGTTTGACATAAGAACAGTATTCAGGGGGATTCCACATGGTTCTCTGCCCCATGTGTGATGATCCTTGACCCAGCCCTATGGCAAAGGAAATTCACTATTCCCTCAGTCATCCTATCAGGTAACCCTGCATCCCAGGGTAAATTCCATGATGCACCTGTAGTGCCTCACCTTGCAGCCGAGGGGTGGGGTCTTGATTTTATTTCTCTTCCTAATATCCTCCTCCTGATTTTGATTTCTCTACAAGCTATCTTACACTATCTGTGAGCATCCTCTATTTCCTCAGTGTCCTGATAAAGGTTTCTCAGTCATTCTCCACCTGTAGGGCCCCCGGTTTGTAGCCACTTCTTTGTAATATGGGGCTTACTTGCCACCATGATCAAGGGGAATTCCATTCTGTAGACTTGGCCACATGGAATACTCTTGGTTATAGTCCCAAGGCAAAGAAAATTCACTATTCCCACAGTCAGCCAAAAAGGTAACCCTGCATCTCAGGGTAAATTCCATCATGCACCTGTAGAGCTTCACCTTGCAGCCCAGGGGTGGGGTCATGCTTTCTTCTCAATTTTTAAATATCTTTGCTATTGCTTGTATGCTTTCCAGCAGCTACTTTATTGGCATCCAACACCTTACCCTCAGTGTCCTGTAAAGGTTTGTCATTCATTCTCCACCTGTAGGGCCCCCGGTTTGTAGCCACTTCTTTGTTATATGGGTTTGACATAAGAACAGTATTCAGGGGGATTCCACATGGTTCTCTGCCCCATGTGTGATGATCCTTGATCCAGCCCTATGGCAAAGAAAATTCACTATTCCCTCAGTCATCCTATCAGGTAACCCTGCATCCCAGGGTAAATTCCATGATACACCTGTAGTACCTCACCTTGCAGCCCAGGGGTGGGGTCTTGCTTTCTTCTCAATTTTTAATTATCTTTGCTACTGCTTGTATGCTTTCCAGCAGCTGCTTTATTGGCATTCAACACCTTACCCTCAGTGTCCTGTAAAGTTTTGTCATTCATTCTCCACCTGTAGGGCCCCCGGTTTGTAGCCACTTCTTTGTTATATGGGTTTGACATAACAACAGTATTCAGGGGGATTCCACATGGTTCTCTGCCCCATGTGTGATGATCCTTGACCCAGCTCTATGGCAAAGAAAATTCACTATTCCCACAGTCATCCTATCAGGTAACCCTGCATCCCAGGGTAAATTCCATGATACACCTGTAGTACCTCACCTTGCAGCCCAGGGGTGGGGTCTTGATTTTATTTCTATTCCTAATATCCTCCTCCTGATTTTGATTTCTCTACAAGCTATCTTACACTATCTGTGAGCATCCTCTATTTCCTCAGTGTCCTGATAAAGGTTTCTCATTCATTCTCCACCTGTAGGGCCCCGGTTTGTAGCCACTTCTTTGTAATATGGGGCTTACTTGCCACCATGATCAAGGGGAATTCCATTCTGTAGCCTTGGCCACATGGAATACTCTTGGTTATAGTCCCAAGGCAAAGAAAATTCACTATTCCCACAGTCAGCCAAAAAGGTAACCCTGCATCCCAGGGTAAATTCCATCATGCACATGTAGAGCTTCACCTTGCAGCCCAGGGGTGGGGTCATGCTTTCTTCTCAATTTTTAAATATCTTTGCTATTGCTTGTATGCTTTCCAGCAGCTGCTTTATTGGCATCCAACACCTTACCCTCAGTGTCCTGTAAAGGTTTGTCATTCATTCTCCACCTGTAGGGCCCCCCCTTTGTAGCCACTTCTTTGTTATATGGGTTTGACATAAGAACAGTATTCAGGGGGATTCCACATGGTTCTCTGCCCCATGTGTGATGATCCTTGATCCAGCCCTATGGCAAAGAAAATTCACTATTCCCTCAGTCATCCTATCAGGTAACCCTGCATCCCAGGGTAAATTCCATGATACACCTGTAGTACCTCACCTTGCAGCCCAGGGGTGGGGTCTTGCTTTCTTCTCAATTTTTAATTATCTTTGCTACTGCTTGTATGCTTTCCAGCAGCTGCTTTATTGGCATTCAACACCTTACCCTCAGTGTCCTGTAAAGTTTTGTCATTCATTCTCCACCTGTAGGGCCCCCGGTTTGTAGCCACTTCTTTGTTATATGGGTTTGACATAACAACAGTATTCAGGGGGATTCCACATGGTTCTCTGCCCCATGTGTGATGATCCTTGACCCAGCTCTATGGCAAAGAAAATTCACTATTCCCACAGTCATCCTATCAGGTAACCCTGCATCCCAGGGTAAATTCCATGATACACCTGTAGTACCTCACCTTGCAGCCCAGGGGTGGGGTCTTGATTTTATTTCTATTCCTAATATCCTCCTCCTGATTTTGATTTCTCTACAAGCTATCTTACACTATCTGTGAGCATCCTCTATTTCCTCAGTGTCCTGATAAAGGTTTCTCAGTCATTCTCCACCTGTAGGGCCCCCGGTTTGTAGCCACTTCTTTGTAATATGGGGCTTACTTGCCACCATGATCAAGGGGAATTCCATTCTGTAGCCTTGGCCACATGGAATACTCTTGGTTATAGTCCCAAGGCAAAGAAAATTCACTATTCCCACAGTCAGCCAAAAAGGTAACCCTGCATCCCAGGGTAAATTCCATCATGCACCTGTAGAGCTTCACCTCGCAGCCCAGGGGTGGGGTCATGCTTTCTTCTCAATTTTTAAATATCTTTGCTATTGCTTGTATGCTTTCCAGCAGCTAATTTATTGGCATTCAACACCTTACCCTCAGTGTCCTGTAAAGATTTGTCATTCATTCTCCACCTGTAGGGCCCCCGGTTTGTAGCCACTTCTTTGTTATATGGGTTTGACATAACAACAGTATTCAGGGGGATTCCACATGGTTCTCTGCCCCATGTGTCATGATCCTTGACCCAGCCCTATGGCAAAGAAAATTCACTATTCCCACAGTCAGCCAAAAAGGTAACCCTGCATCCCAGGGTAAATTCCATCATGCACCTGTAGAGCTTCATCTCGCAGCCCAGGGGTGGGGTCTTCCTTTCTTCTCAATTTTTAAATATCTTTGCTATTGCTTGTATGCTTTCCAGCAGCTGCTTTATTGGCATCCAACACCTTACCCTCAGTGTCCTGTAAAGGTTTGTCATTCATTCTACACCTGTAGGGCCCCCGGTTTGTAGCCACTTCTTTGTTATATGGGTTTGACATAACAACAGTATTCAGGGGGATTCCACATGGTTCTCTGCCCCATGTGTGATGATCCTTGACCCAGCCCTATGGCAAAGAAAATTCACTATTCCCACAGTCAGCCAAAAAGGTAACCCTGCATCCCAGGGTAAATTCCATCATGCACCTGTAGAGCTTCACCTCGCAGCCCAGGGGTGGGGTCATGCTTTCTTCTCAATTTTTAAATATCTTTGCTATTGCTTTTATACTTTCCAGCACCTGCTTTATTGGCATCCAACACCTTACCCTCAGTGTCCTGTAAAGGTTATTCATTCTTTCTCCCCCTGTAGTGCCCCCGGTTTGTAGCCACTTCTTTGTTATATAGGTTTGACATAACAACAGAATTCAGGGGGATTCCACATGGTTCTCTGCCCCATGTGTGATGATCCTTGACCCAGCCCTATAGCAAAATAATTCAGTATTCCCACAGTCATCCAACTAGGTAATTTTGTGTTTCAGGGTAAAGAACATCATGCACCTGTAGTGCCTTACCTTGAAGCCCAACACCATCACGTCCCTGTATTGCCTTACCATGTATCCCATATGAGGGTAATTTCATTTTGTTCCCTTTTCTAATATCCTAATTATTTACTCTCTTGACTTGTATATTCTCCGTTCCTTGGCTCCCAACACTCCGTGTTCTGATAATGGTTTCTCATTTATTCTTTACCCGTGGGGCCTCTGTTTTTTCCCACTTTTTTATTGTATGGTGGTGACATGCCACCATAATCAAGGGGGATTCCACATGGTTCTCTGTCCCACATGGAACCCTCTTGGTTTCAGTCCTATAGCAAAGAAAATTCAACATTTCAATAATTATCCAAAAAGTTAACTCTCTTTGTTAGGTTAAACCCCATAATGCAGCCATAGTTCCTCACCTTGCCTCCCAATATGGGTAGATGCCTTCTGCTCACTTTTTTTATATCCACATTTTTCCATGTATTGTTCCCTATACAGGCTACCTTACTCTGTTCATTGATCTCTAGTACCTTACTCTCAGTGTTATGACTAAGATTTCTCAGCCATTCTTTAACAGCATGGCCCCACTACAGTTCTACTTTATTTTATAATGGGCTTCCATGTCACTAATGAAAGAGTACTTCCCTATGCTTGTTTTTCCCTTGTGTTGTCCTCTTTGTACTAATCTTGTAATAAAGGAAATTGTAACAGTCATCCCAAGGGCCACCATGTCTGACAATGTAAACACCATGACACACCTCTAGAGCCTCACCTTGCTACTATGTGGGACCATGCTTTCTGCTCACTCTTCTATTCTTAATGCTCGCTGATCTTAGGCCAGAAATATTGGTTTTAATCTTCGGATTTTTTGCCTTTACAATTAATATTTTCTCTCAGTCAGTTACATACTCATAATCACCCCTAGCCCCATTCCACACATATCAAAAAGATTACTCTGTCTGCCTGGGTAAATACCATAGTGCATTTTAGTGCCTCACCTCACATCCCCGGGCTGCAGCTATGGCGCAACTGAAGAGACATAGTGAGAAAGAAACAAAATCCACTGCATAGACCCTCATTTGTTAGCCCTTCCAATCACAGAAAGGGGCCTTGTTTCTATTTCCTACCCATTCTCTGGCAGGAAGGGCTTCCATTCTACTCGCTTCCAGGTTTAATGGATGTGGAATACCACCCCCACCTCTTTTGCTCCTTTCCTAAGCCTTCTACCTCTTAAAATCACTTAATGCAGAGCCAGTTCAAATGGGATCCTCTTTGCCTTGGGAGTTACCCTTTTTCACACATAGCTACTCACCCCTAAGCACTGAAGTTTGCAAACTCACTTATTCTCTGGAGACCAAGCAGGGTCATTTCTACTTAGAGGAAAAGTCTGCTCTCAGAATTTCTCATTTACAAGCCTTCTGCCAGTGTATGATCAAGGGTTCATCTGCCATTCTCCACAGGAAAGTTGTCCCCGTTTGTTTGCCATTACTATTGAGAGCTGGCCTTACAGTGGAACCAAGGTAGAATAAGCATCATACCCCAGCTCCATGTCAGTCCTCCTGGCATTGGTCCCACAGCAAAGACCAGACGTTGGATCACCAGTCAGTTTCATGCTGCCCTGGTCTGCCAGGGGAGGCAGCACGTTCATCCAGAGGGGCTGCTCTAACCCCAAAGATGGGGCCCAAGAAGCTACCCTGCTTTCTGAGACCAAGGAGGGTCTTGATATTCCGTCAGAGGGCAGGTCTTTCCTTTCTATTGGTCAGTGGCCAGGATTTCAGCACTATATGGCTGTAGGTTGACAGCCACTTCCCAGAGGCAGGGCCCCTGGTTTCTTTCTACTATTTGGCCAGTCAGAGCATCCTTTCCACCCAGGGTAAGGCTGAAGGAGTATTGTATTGCAGGCCAATAGATATTGCTCCTTTCTGGGACCCTGTAGCCAAGAAGACTCACTGCAACCACAAACCACCTTTCATAGCTGGGGAAAGTGCCACATTGTACCCGGAGTTCCCTACCTCTCTGCCCAGCTGGGGTAGTAGGGATTCTTGCTTACCAGCTATCTCACTATACTCTTGCACACTCTAATACCTCATGCAGTAGTCTTATTGCTCTTTTGCCCCAACCACATAATATTCAGAGTAAAGACAAAGGTTTGTTAGCCATTCTTCACCTATAGGGCCCTCAGATTTGTACCCACTTCTCTGTTACATGGGGCTTCCATGCCATCATCATCAAGGACTCCATAGGGTTCTCTACCCCATGTGTGATATTCCTTGACCTAGCCCCATAGCAAAGAAAATTCACTCCTCCAATAATCACCAAAAAGGGAACCCTGTCTGACAGGATAAATACCATCACGCACCTGTAATGTCTCACCTTGCAGCCCAGGGGTGGAGACATGCTTTCTGTTTCAGCAGTGTATGGCTATAGATTGGTCAGCCATTTCCCAATGGCAGGGCTCCTGATTTCTTTCCAGTACTTGGCTACTCAAGGCATCCTTTTTACCCAGAGTAAAGGTGAAGGAGCACTGAGTTGAAGGCTAATGGAAGTTGCTCTTTCCTGATATTCTTTAGGAAGGAAAATCACTAAGTTCTTTCATTGCAACTTCATTTTCCAAGCAAATTTCTGTGTTGCATATCTTTTTAAGGTTATGAATTAATTTTTCATTATGATATTTTCCACTAAAATTTACTTCCTTTAATTACTCTTTTTTCTTCATTAGTTTTGATTGTTGTTTGAAGTTTCTGGCATTTATCTATTATCTCATTCTTATAATTTGGCTTTTTTCTTTTAGTTCCATTGAACCATGCCTTTTCATACTTAAATATAATCAATTGTTAATTTGCTAATTTTGTGTCATTGCTTTACTCACTGGTTAAAATGATCAGGTTGGTGATAAATGCTTAACAAATATTTTTTAAAATTTGCATTGTTTCGGAAGAGAACCAGTCCCTAGAACTCAGGAGAATCTGTGTCCCAATGTGGCTGATCTTACTTACCAAATCTGTGACTGTGGGCAAGTAATTAAAACTGCTCTGTTTCCAAAAAAAGAAAAAAGAAAAGAAAAGCAATTTTGAATAATTCAAATATTTATCTATTTTCTATTTATTTTTCACTTTCCTTTTTCAATAATAAAAAATAAAAAATAATCTGATTTGTAGTAAAAGTAGTTAAAATTGTACAATGTTTCAAATGTTACAGTGATTCCAATAGCCTCACAAGTTCCTCATACTCTTATGACAATATTGGAGGCATATTTCATTCTTTTACCTCTAGAATTGTTTTTTGTTGTTTTCAATGATCTTAATTCAGGTTTATCTTTTGTTTTTTTCCTCCCATTTTTTCATTTCCCCAAACTTCTGCTAAATTCACCATGTATTTATCTCATATAAATCTTTAAATGGTGTTCAGAATTCTTTATAGTCATTTTTCCTCCGATACAATACATCTTTTAAGTCAATACAATACAACCTTTGTTTTAATTCAATTTTATTAGCATAGTATTAACACTGGTTCATTTTGCCATATTTTTGGATTTAAGAGCATGGGTTGGTTGTTTCCATTTCTTTGCTACAAAGTATATTTACCTCACCTAGTTCAATTTAACAGGAATCATTTTTGATACCCCCATTTTACAGATGACAAAATTCAAGTGTTGAGAGTTCCAAAGTATTGTTGGACTGGCATAAATGAATGCTTTTGGACTATTTATTTCATTGGGAGCCTAGAAAAATGGAATTGGGAGACTTTTGGCATGTCATTGTTCAAATGAAGTTTCCTGAGATCTAAGTTCTATGAGCTCAGCTATGTTAAATAGTCCTACTTCTGAAGAAGACAGCATCTAAACCATCCCAGTCCTCTTTCATCTTATTGGGCAAGAGGTCTTATAACCTCTCAGAAAAACTTTTTCCTCAATGTTTTACAAACTTAATTATTGATAACATCGTTTTTTGTTCTAAATATCCTCAAACCAGTTCCCTTCATATCCTTCTTCAAAATGGAGATGTAGATTTGTGAAATATATCTTCTTAAATTTCAATTCGAAGAGCAAATTATTCCTCAGCATTTTCTTCTCCAGACTAAACAAGGTCCATCACCTTTTAAAACAAACAAACAAACCCGGTGCTGTTCTCATGTTCTCATGCTTCTTCAAAATAAAGGCCCACCAAAAAAAAAGTAATTTTCACCTCTGAATAAGGCCTAATCAATATGGAATATAGTTGAGAAAGCCTTCCTTTCTAGCTTTTGCATGTGGCAATGTAGTATGCGCTTAATGGTTTGCACATAGTAGGTACTTAATAATAAACATTGCACGGAGTAGGTGCTTTCAAATATTGCACATAGTAGGCATTTAATAAATTGCACAGAGTAGGTGCTTAATCAGTGTTTGTTAAATTGAGAGAAAACATCTTTCCCTCGTAGTACCTCACATGGCACTTTGTTTTCACTTCTTTCACAATTCTTGCTGTCTTTTTTAAAAATCATAGTTATTTGCATTTGTATCATATCTTTATTGTAAACTTCTTGAGGGCAAAGAACTATCTGTCTAATCTACCAAGCAAATTGCTCTGCTATATAAATGCTACTATATTGCTTAATCAATGTTTAATTTTTGATTTGAGTAGAATTGTTTCCTTGTTGATGCATCTCTAACACCATGTTAGGATGCCTGTACTGCACGATTAGCACCTTATTACATATTATCCTGTTGTATCTTGTAGCATTATTTTGAGAGAAGGAAAAGCTTCATATACTATAAAACACTGTATTCATGCTATTATTTTTACTATGACCATTGTTATTTTCTAGTTGCTTTTACCATATAATTTAGCACTTTATTGTATTAGTATATAGTGCTTTCTTATTATCTACTAATGTTATTTTGTGTGTATATCCTATTTTCCCAACTAGATTGTAAACATAAGGTAGGCAATAGCTATGTATAACTTGTAAATCGTATATACTCAATAAATGCTTAATGAACGATGATCTGGCTGAATGAATTAATCTTTGATTTATGCAACTTTATACAGTGGATAATAAACATCTTTCTTGGCACAACTCTTTTTCAAATGGTAGTATAATATAATCTGTGAGATTGCTGCACCCAGGGGTTAAGATAAGGGATGGTTATTTACCTAAATAAATTTTTCATAGTGTGATTTTTAAAAAAAATCTTTCCATTACTTCCTTGTTCAATTATTAACAAGTAATCACTTTTGCAAATTTCTTGATATCAATGTGGTATTTTTTACATTAAAAAAAAAAAACCTTTGAGTTTCATATTCTTTCCCTTTTTCCCCCCACTCCATTCTCAATGTGTGGGCACATGTGAAGTTATGTAAAACATTCCCATAAATGTCCTTTTGTAAAAGAAAACATACATTTCTTCCCTCCCCCACAAAAACCCTCAAGAAAAATAAAGTGTAAAAAAATAGGAGTGCTTCAATCTGTATTCAGACATAGTAAATTTTTTCTCTGGTTTTGGATAAAATTTTTCATCATAAATCCTTGAGAGTATATTTCAATTTGCTTGAGCTCATGGAGGACTTTCCAGGTTTTTCTGAGAGTATCTTGCTCATCATTTCCATAAAAAAATAATATTCTATCATAATCATAAAACATAATTTATTTAGTCACTCCTCAATTAAATGGGCAGACTCTTGATTTCCAATTTTTTGCCCTGAGAAAAGAGCTTCTATAAATATTTTTTGTATAAATATGTTCTTTTCCTTTAAAAAAAATCTCTTTGGGTGTTCATGCCTGGTAGTGATAGTATTAAGTCAAAAAATTTGCATTTTTTTAGCTCTTTGGACATAGATCATATCTTTTGATCATTTATCAATTTAGGAATAGTTCTTATTTTTTATAAATTTGACTCACTTCCCTATATATTTGAGAAATAAGGCCTTCATCAGAGAAATGTTTCAAAATTCTTTTCACAATTACTATTGCTAACTGTATTTCCCCTTTTTACTATGTTCTCTCTCCTTTTACCCTGTCCCTCCTCAAAACTGTTTTGCTTATGACCAGCCTCTCCCCCAAAATGCCCTCTCTTCTATCACCCTCATCTCATCCTATATGCCCTTCCCTTTCTACTTTCCTTCAGGATAAGATAGATTTCTATACCCATATTGAGTGTATATATTATTTCCTGATGAGGGTAAGGTTCTCTCACTCCTACTCTCCTCCCCATCTTTCCCTTGAAGGCACTTCAGAATCTGTAAAAGAGAAATGTGCGTAGCAGAAAAGTAGGATAGAACCTACTTCAGGGCTATCTATCTCCCAGGTGTTAAATGCTGGGTGGGAGAAGAGAGGCCCTTAGGTTTCTATCAAACAAGGGAGACTTTTAGTTGGCTGATAGCATGATGTCTCTCAGAAATATTGTGGGACAACTGAAAAAGCTAATGTTAAATAGGCTGCATTGTAGAATTATAGCATCCTGTGGGAAAGAAGCATTGCTCCTCTATAGTTTGCTCTGGGCTGACCCTATTTGGAATATGGTATTTAGTTTAGGGGCTAAAGGTTAGGAAGAACATTCACAAATTGGAGAGCAGCCAAAGAAGAGCAATCAGATGAGAAAGTCATGTCACCTTAGAAAAAAGCTCATCACAAGACATTTTTTCCCAGTAGAGGGAGTGGGGGTCCCTTTTCAGATGTATTTTGTCTAGTTTCATTGCTGATACAAGGTAAGTTTTACCAAGATAAACATTTTATGTACCATCAAAGCTTCTGACTATTTTCTGAGGAAGCAAGCCAGTTGTGGCTTCTCATCCTAACCCTGAAGGAGAAAGGAGGGAAAAAGCAGGACCAATTATGATAATCAAGCTACTGCTGGCATCTTGGCTCTGGCCATTCACATACCTACTTCTTCACATGATGCTGTGAGTTTTGAAAACGCCTCTCTAGTCTACCAGGAAACAACACAAAGAACAGGGCAAAGTTATATTAAATACCTGCTTTTCCTTTAAACTGGATATAAGTGGAGTTCCTGCTGCTAAATTTTTTGGTGTGACCCAGATGTACCCTTTTATACTTGCAGTTGTTTCTGACACTATTCAGGAATCCATTGAAAGAAAATAGGTATGTTTAGCCTGGTGAAGAGAAGATTTATAGGGAATATCATAATTGCCTTCATGTACTTAAAGATAAATCATGGGGATGAAGAAAATGGGGTATCAATTTCACAGATGGAAAAACTGTGACCCAAGAAGATGACTTATCCGAGGTCACAAAGATAATAAGAGAAAGAGAATCTGCAAGGTGCTTAATATACACAGTCCTATTTAATCCTCAAAAAGAAAATCCTGTAAGGTAAGTGCTCTTCCTATTATTAGCCTCATTTTATAGATGAAGAAAATGAGTACCTTTTCTCAGGATCATGGAGCTAGAGAATCTGATTCAGGATTCAAACCTAAGCTCTCCCTGACCCCTTCCCCAAGTAGGGGTCCCCCTTGCAGATACTGTCTATTCCCAGAATCCTAGATTGAGAGTTGGAATTAACCTTAAAGGACATCTAATCCCAGAGTTGTTAAATGACTCATCCTTGCTCACACAAGTACTAAATGGCCAAAACAAGAATTAAATCAAGGTCTTATAACTTCATATGCAACAATCTTTTTACTGAACCAGTATGCTTCTAAAGATAAAGCAAACTTTTTCTGTTGGACCCAAGAAAGCATGACCAGGGCCAATTGAAGGGAGTGGGTTAAGTGGCAGCATGTTAGACTTTGGTTCAATAAAAAGAAAAACTACTTAATACTCAGAGCTGTCCAGTGATGGAGTTGGCTGCATCTATAGGTGTGCTCTGTACTTGGAGCTATCCAAGGAGTGGCTAGATGACCTTGATGGGTATGGTGTAGAGGGAATCTTTTTCATGGGATGGGGTCTTAGGTCCCTTCAAATACTATGATTATGTGATTCCATTATGTAATACAAGAGTAGAGGTCTTTGTTCCCCTGGAGAAGAGCCTCTAGTACAGCTTACAGTCACAAACCCACCCTTAAGAATCCCAAATTTTAACAATTGGCTTGCTTTTTGAAGCCAGTCCTAGGTCTAGAATATAGTAAAGCTAATTTAGTTAACCCCAGGAAAATAAATCAAATCAAAACAAAAACAAAAACAAAAACAAAAACAAAAACAAACAAACAAACAAAAAAAGTGGCCAGAATGCCTAGGTAACCTTCACAGGTAGTTCCAGAATGCAAATGGAAAGGTTTCTGGGCCTAAAATCTCTGTCATTGGGAGGAATTCTGCAACTAGCAGTTGGGTTCCAGCAGAGAAGAGCTGATATGAGGAGTAGGGGAGGGGAGAAGGAGGGAACTTTTTTGCAAACAGAGCTCACTACCACATGAAGAGACAGAGTGAAGGTCAAAACCAAAAAAGCAGAGCGTCTAGACCAAAGATGACAGCAAGCATAGGTTTCTTGAATTCAGGCTAGGTTACTTAAATATCAGTTGTTACAGGTGTTAGAACAAAGAGAAACATCCAGGTGATCTCTCTCTGAAATTATACATATAGTGGCCCAATGGAAGAATAACTGGCTTTCAAATCAGAGGAACAGGGTTCATATCCCTTCTCTATACTTACTACTTGTATAATCTCAGCAAAATCATCTAATCTTTCTGTCTCTCATCTGGAAAATGAGGGGTTTGGACTGTTATATCTTAAGTCCCTCCATCTAAATATATATTTCTTACCTTATTATTTTTATACATAATATATTCTTTTTGTTTTTCTGAGGCAATTGAGGTTAAGTGACTTGCCAAGGGTCACATAGAGAGAAGTGTTAAGTGTAGATTTGAACTCAGGTCTTCCTGACTTCAAGGCTGATGTTCTATCCCCTGCATCAACTACTAGCTGCTCCACAGTATATTCTTTTTTTTTCTCTTAAATTAGAAATTATTCAATTATTATTTTATTATTATTATTTTTTGTTTTTTATTCATTTTTCCAAATTATCCCCTCTCTCCCTCCCTCCACTCCCTCCCCCCGATGGCAGGTAATCCCATACATTTTACATGTGTTACAATATAACCTAGATACAATATATGTGTTGTAAATATCTTTTTCTTGTTGCACATTAATTATTAGCTTCCAAAGGTATAAGTAACCTGGGTAGAATAGACAGTAGTGCTAACAATTTACATTCGCTTCCCAGTGTTCCTTCTCTGGGTATAGTTATTTCTGTCCATCATTGATCAACTGGAAGTGAGTTGGCTCTTCTTTATGTTGAAGATTTTCCACTTCCATCAGAATACATCCTCATACAGTATTGTTGTTGAAGTGTACAGTGATCTTCTGGTTCTGCTCATTTCCCTCAGCATCAGTTGATGTAAGTCTCTCCAAGCCTCTCTGTATTCCTCCTGCTGGTCATTTCTTACAGAGCAATAATATTCCATAACCTTCATATACCACAATTTACCCAACCATTCTCCAATTGATGGACATCCATTCATCTTCCAGTTTCTAGCCACTATGAAAAGAGCTGCCTCAAACATTTTGGCACATACAGGTCCCTTTCCCTTCTTTAGTATTTCCTTGGGATATAAGCCCAGTAGTAGCACTGCTAGATCAAAGGGAATGCACAGTTTGATAACTTTTTGGGCATAGTTCCAGATTGCTCTCCAGAATGGTTGAATTCTTTCACAACTCCACCAACAATGTATCAGTGTCCCAGTTTTCCCACGTCCCCTCCAATATTCATCATTATTTGTTCCTGTCATCTTAGCCAATCTGACAGGTGTGTAGTGGTATCTCAGAGTTGTCTTAGTTTGCATTTCTCTGATCACTAGTGATTTGGAACACTTTTTCATATGAGTGGAAATAGTTTCAATTTCATCATCTGAGAATTGTCTTCCACAGTATATTCTTAATAGGTACTTCTTCTGAAAGACATTAAGATCTGCAGTCACTAAAACGACCAACTTTCCCTCCAGAGAACAATGAAGCTTACTACCCATCTCTCAAAAAAAAAAAAAAAAAAAGGTAATGGACTTAAAAGGAGGAGACATATTTATGACATGAGCCGTGAAAGTAGCATTTGTTTTGTTTGATTATGCATTGTTTTAGGATTTTCTTTTTCTTTATTTCAATTTGGGGGTAGGTAGGAGGGACAGCAAGACTGGGATAGAGAAGAAAGGAGAAGAAAGACCAGAAGAAAGCACAGAGAAGCTAAACAGCTATGAAAGTTACATGTTGAATTTATATGTTTAAAAACAAAAGCAAATTTATGTGGTGAACATTCACTGTTTTACATGTAATCTTTTCTTTCTGCTCTATAATATATGTAGAAATCCTCACTTGATTTGTTATGTGTTAAGTCTGTAATAAAAATTAAATAAAATTAAAATTTAACAAAGTGTTTGTTGACTTAAACTAAAGAAGCCTGAAGACAAAGTTCTATTGGTGGGCTTTTCACTAGGGCACAGAAATTTGTTGGCCTAAATTCCACTTAGATTATTACAGTGGCTACAAACAACTCATTTTAGGATATACTTAATAAGAATAATTAATGAGATAAAATAAGTCTACCAGACTAGTCAATCAATGAATACAATATAGGAGCTAGAGTAAGAAGGACTCATCTTTGTGAGTTTAAATCTGTCCTCAGACATTTACTAGCTGTGTGACCCTGAGCAAGTCACTTAAGTTTATCTGCTTCAATTTTCTCAACTGTAAAATGAGCTGGAGAAGGAAATGGAGAAGCCATTCCTGCATCTTTGCCAAGAAAATTCCAACTGAATTTATCTTTTAAATTTGATTTATGGGTGACTTTCCTTTTTTTCCCTCAGTATTAAATAATAACTTTTAATTATCTTTTGTCATTGAGTCTTTTAGTCATGTTCCACTCTTGGTGACCCCATTTGGTGTTTTCTTGGCAAAATTGAGGCAAATAAGATTAAGAAACTTACCCAAGTCACAGAACAAGTAAGAGTTTCCAACACTTGATATGCATCACCTCACTCCATCAATAAGTGCCTTTTAAAAATATTTTAATAGTTTTTATTTACCAGATATATGCATGGGTAATTTTACAACATTGACAATTGCCAAACCTTTTGTCCTAATTTTTCCCCTTCTCCCCACCCCTCCCCCCACCCCAGATGGCAGGTTGACCAATACATGTTAAATATGTTAAAGTATAAATTAAATACAATATATACATGTCCAAACAGTTGTTTTGCTGTACAAAAAGAATTGGACTTTGAGATAGTGTACAATTAGCCCGTGAAGGAAATCCAAAATGCAGGTGGACAAAATTAGAGGGATTGGGAATTCTATGTAGTGGTTCATAGTCATCTCCCAGACTTCTTTTGCTGGGTGTAGCTGGTTCAGTTCATTACTGCTCTATTGGAACTGATTTGGTTCATCTCACTGTTGAAAATGGCCACATCCATCAGAATTAATCATTATATAGTATTGTTCTTGAAGTATACAACGATTTCCTAGTCCTGCTCATTTCACTCAGCATCAGTTCATGTAATTCTCTCCAGGCCTTTCTGAAATCATTCTGCTGGTCATTTCTTACAGAACAATAATATTCCATAATATTCATATACCGCAATTTATTTAGCCATTCTCCAATTGATGGGCATCCACATAGTTTCCAGTTTCTGGCCACTACAAAGAGGGCTGCCACAAACATTATTGCACATACACATCCCTTTCCCTTCTTTAAAATCTCTTTGGGATATAAGCCCAGTGTAACACTGCTGGGTCAAAGGGTATGCACAGTTTGATAACTTTTTGAGCATAGTTCCAAATTGCTCTCCAGAATGGCTGGGATATATTCACAGTTGCACCAACAATGTATCAGTGTCTCTATTTTCGTTTTATGGGTGACTTTCCTTGTTGCTCGCCATCATTCACATTTTGTGTGTACTTTACCCTAGAGCATGATAGATGGGTGAATGAATGGATGTATAGACAGATAGCAAATTTATTTAGCACTCTTCTAGTTCCAAGCAGCACGTTTATTAAACACATTTATTATTTAGCACATTTATTAAGCACTGACCTAATTCTAAGTAGGAACTGTTTGCACTATGCTAAGTGCAAAAAAGATACTGCCTAACTTCAAAAAGTTTGTTTGAACTTCCTTTACAATGGAGGAAGAAAACATATAAAAGTAGATGGGGGTTGGTTCTGTGGAGTCAGAGAAGTCAGAAGAGTGAAAAGAGCTATGAGTGAAGTAAATACAGAATCATAGTCCAGGGCAGAAACACATCATTCTAAAGGAAGAATCACAAGGAGAGAACATCTTCAAGGGGCCACAACTTTTACTAAAAGGCAATTTTTGCTGTGTACAGTGCTCTCCCTTTCTGTTTCTTAAAGCAACAATGCTGTCAGTTAGCTGAAAGAACTATTGTACCACACCAAAGACCAAGAGGGGCAAACTTACCATGGGATCTGGGAGGAGGAGCCTTAAGTCAAAAAAATCACTGCTGAGAATACAGGCCTTCTCCAGTCCTCAGAGAAATGGGATCATTTGATAGCTTCCTATTAAACTAATCAGTCATAAGTGATGCTAAAGTCAAATGCTTCCTCCTACTTGGCATTCAAGGTTTGACTAGGGGTGAAGTGGTAATCCTTAGAAAACAAATATGTACTTTGGAAGAGGAAGCTGAAAAACGGTTTGAAACAAATGTACCCTATCCCTATCCTCCCTATTCAAGTCTAATTCCACCTACTGCTCCTATTTGTGCTTCTTTGGAAATATCTTTATTCTTATTTCTGCATGAAAGTCCTTTAACTATTTGACCATAGTATTCATGATTTCTGACCTAAATCTTCTTTTTTCCACTCTAAACAGCTCTTGTTCTTTCAGATACTCTTTATATGAAAACATGGAAATCTCACTTAACTGTATATTCTCTAGTATATCAATGAATAGATCACACCAGGAAGGGTGAGCATCAGATAAAGAAAGCTTTCCTTTGTCTTTGTTCCTCTCACTTCCCCCCAACTCACTCCCCAAAACAGGCTGCTAATATCCTTTTCTTTTTTTCCCCTTACTGGATGCATTATGACCTCCATCTCTTCCACAAGAAGAAAACTGGAGCAAAGGCCAACTTGAAGCCTAAGGCCCATTCTCTCATTCCCCATGATTCTGGGATCCCTGGCTAAAGAAACAGGAAATGACTACTTAAACTGGGAGTCATCAACTAAAAATTCTTCTAGTTAGCTGTTAGACTGCTCAGCCTTATAATGCCCCTGGACCTCAAAACTCCATCTGCATTAGAGCCAAACCTTGTCTGGATTATTCTCCCCTGTTAGAATGTAAACTCTTAAGAGAAGGAATTTTTCCATTTGTATACCCCAGTACTTAGTATGTTATTAAAACAACAAACAAAACCTCACAACTAAATAAATGTTTTTTATTTGTTTTTTCACTTAACTGTGGTACCCAGGATAGAACATAATACTTGGAATGTGAATTGGCCAGGACATATTCCAAAGGAGCCCCCCTTTTGGGGAAGATTTGCCCCTTTGAAGGGAACCTAAGGTCATATTTGATTTTGTAGATTTTGGTTTTTGTTGTCATATCATGTTGCTAACTGATACTGAGCTTGCAGTCCATTATAATCTTAAGATCTATTTTTTTTTCCAAACAAACTATTATCTAACCACATCGCCCTATCCTATACTTGTGAAATTAAGTTTCTGAAGCCCTGGTAAGATTTTTCATTGAGTCTAAATAGCTAAAAATAGTAAGTGATGGATGGAGTGTGTCTAGAGCCTTTCAGGCTATCCTGATTCTGATAATCAAACCCTATTCCGTTCACTTTCCAGGAAAGTTTAAAGTTTTGAGAGAAAGAAAAATCTCAAGTAAATGGGACTCAGAGACTTTCCCTCCCCCCATGCCCCATGTTGTCTTAGGCTTTTAATGCCCCATATATGGATAAACCATGCTGAGAGAAGGAAAAGTCCTAAACCTTGGGAAACGTTTCTCTTTTAGCGGGGCCTGAAATACTTAAAATGTCCTTCCTCCTCCTTCCCTCTCTCCACACAGGGCTTCACACTACACTTTGAACTTGGCACCATTTGAGTTTGGATCATTTGTATTGGCGAGCAAATCCATGGTGAAAAGACAATCCCTTGCCTGCAATGGGAAGGCAGAAGTGATCTCTAGGAAGGCTGAGGTATTCAGCAGAAAAGACAGTTAGGTAGGATAGTGGATAAAGCACTGTCTGGAGTCAAGAAGACCTGAGTTCTAATCTAGCCTCTAACACTTATTAGTGTGTGATCTGGGCAAGTCATTTAACTTCTGTTTACCTCAGTTTCCACAACTATAAAATGGGGATGATTATAGTATCTATTTTAAATGGTTGTTATGAAGATCAAATGAGATAATATGGTTAAAAACAAAACAAAACAAAACATGATTAGTACAATCCCTGGCACATAATAGGTACTATGTAAAGGCTAACTGCTATTATTATTATTATTATCAAGAAAGTATTGCTGCCTTTCTTTTCCCACCTTGCTTCATCTGAAAGTCACTGTTGTTTCAGCCTCACTCTTTGAGTAATCAGTGAGCTGGGGTGAGGAGTGAGGACGCAGGAGGAAGAGGAAAAAAGGGAGAAACTTTTGTTAATCCTTTCCATGTAGGAAAATTTCTGAAGAAAAAAGGCAGAGGACTGCTGCTGAATGGACCAACTCACTGGACTGGGTAAGGAAAGAGGAGAAGGGGGTATATCCTTTCTGAACCTCAGCCTCCCTCCTCACCTTAAAGTACATCAAATGCTTGGGTTCTGTCAGCACCAATTTTAAATCCTAAAATATATCCCTTGCTCCCCCTGCAAGGATGTTTTCTTGCTTCTCCTATCATCATTCTATCAGTCACCAGTTCTACCAGGCTGCATCTCTTCTCTGACTCCTCCCTAGTAGAAATATTTTTGTAGTCAGCTATCCTTTAAATCTCTAGCCTTGGGGCAAAATTCTTCCTTTGGCAAATTCTTCCTCGATCTAAGGTCCCAGTTACTCCCATTTAGGCCACATTCAGAAGCATCAATGATTAAGGAGACTTCTTTGTTCCCAGTTTACCAAACAAATCAAATAATCTTCCTTTATTTTTCCCCTGCTCATTAATTCCTTGGGGTTGTGAAAAGAAAGGAATGGCAAACAAAGGTGGAAATCTCGGAGGTGGTAGGGACTGAAAAAAGATGAATGAAATCATTCCCTAAAGTATAATCAACACCTTTCACAAGTTCATACATAGTCTCTAAAGACCTTCAGTGTTAAGAAAGCTACTACCTTCCAAAGTGACTCCTATTTTGGGGTAGGTTTAATTATTAAGAACTTTTTCTCCCTTCCTTAACCAGTCCTTTGATTCTAAGGAAATAGTTCCTTAAAAACTGCAGAGATGGAAAGTCAGCACCACCAAAAAAGTAGAGCTCATATGACCACTGGGATGGATCCAAGATACTGAACATACTTATTCATCTGTTATCATTAATTAAGATCCCATCTACTGCTATTCTTTCAAAAATCTTCTCTTATGGATAGAAAACAAACTTCTCACTCTCTCTTACTTTGTCAATCTAAGCGATACTCGTTTGCTTAAAAGTAAATTAACCCCCTCCCCAATTTCCTACTGCTCACTTTCTCATCCTTATCCACTCCCACTTCTCTCCCTTCTATGATGTCTCTCCCCCATAATAAAGAAACATAACTTCATTTTAGGCCTTTTCCTTTCAGCTCCTTTTATTTGTGCTCCTGCTCTCCATTCCTAACTCCCAGCTACTGCCATGATGCATTGTTTCCAGCACTGGTTGAACTTTCTATCCTAGAGGGAAAGTTTTCCCACTGTCATTTCTAGAGTTGGTATCATTCAGCAATCTATTCTACTTTAATGTCACAAAAATGTATTATCTGATCCATCCCTAGGATATCCTAGATGTCCTAGATCTCAGGACATCTGCCTTTCTTGAGTTTAGTATATCTGGTTCACAGTTTTCCCCTCTGCTTCATCCTGATCTTATATAAGGATACTTCACCAACATTTTGATTTTCCTTCAAATAAATCAATCAACAGATATTTATTAAATGCCAACTATGTGCCAGATTCTATGGCTGGGCTTGGGGAATATAAAAATACAAATAGTCCCTTCTCTAAAAGAACTGCCTTCACGGGATTTCTTTTCAATCTGGGAGACATGCTGTACCAAAAATAAGTACATATAATATACATATACACACATATATGATACATATAAAGTAAACATTTTGAGGGGAGAGACACTATTAGGGAGAGAGCATCAAGAAAGACTTCATGTAGAATGTGGCACTTGAGTAGAATTTTGAAAGAGGCAAGATATTCTATGAGGTTGAGATAAGAATGCAATACATTTCAGGAACAGGTGAACACCTAGTACAAAAGGCATGCAAATGGAAAATGAAGCAAGAAACTTGCGTAAGAAACAGCAAGGTTAGTTTGGCTGAAATATAGAAAATGAGGAGAGCATTATATAATAAGGCTAAAAAAGTAGCTTTGGATAAGGATGCAAAAGTCAAACAAAGGATTTTTTATTTTCCCCAAAAGGGGAAAGTTTACTGAGGCTGGAAAGATAGGTTGAGGAAGAGTTTGGAAGAGTTTTAAAACTCTTTTATTTTATTCTAGAAGCAATCAAGAATCAAATAGAGACAATAAGCATTTATAAAGTGCCTTCTGTGTGCCAGACACTATGCTAAATGCTGGGTATGCAGAACATAGTAAATAATGGTCCCTGATTTTAAGAAGTTCACATTGAAACAACAGATAAACTATTATAGATTAACAAGATATATCTAGGATAAGTTGGATGTAAACTAAAGAGAAGGTACAAAATAAAGGAATATAGGAAAAGCTTCTGTCAGAAAATACTATTGAGACGTGAAGGAATTCAAGAAGGGTACATGAAGAGGAAAAGAATTCCAGGCATGGGGGAAGACTGAAGAATGGTTAGGAGAGAAAGTAGTTTCATGAAAACCTGGAGTTTTCTAGGTAAGGGAACAACATGGTTAGATCTGAGCTTAAGGAAAATCATTCCAGAATTTTTGGAGTAGGGAGAAACAAGGTGGCAGAGAAACTAATTATTATAGGAGCCTAGGGTAGAGTCATGAGTACCTGAACTAAAGTTGTACTATAACAAGGATTGAAATATCTTGCATGTTGAAATAAGATTTAGCAATTTACTGAATATGTGGGGCATAGAATTGGAGATAATTTTGAAATGGAACACAGGGAAACTAGAAAAATTACAATATCTTTATCAGAAATAGGGAAGTCTAGAAGAGGAAAGAAAGATTTTTTTTGGGAAAGATAATGAGTTCTGTTTAGGACCTGTTGAGTTTGAGATGTCCACAAGATATCCAGAATGAACACAAGACTCCTATCCTCTCTACTCACATGGTTTACTTATCTAGTACTCCATCATCTCTTACCTGAACTATTGCCATGGCCTTTTCTCTGCCACATCTCTACTTTATCCATTCTATCATATTCCTCATGACATTGTGTCATGACATTTTGTCTAGGGACATTTGTCAGGTTGGACTAAAGCAGGGAGAGGCTTGTGACAGGTAGATAGACCAACCACAGTCCCTATAGGGCAATGAGGGACTTCAACAAGGTGGCTGTGTCAGAGAAGAGAAAGGGGTATATGCAAAAGATGGTGGAAATAGGAAACAGAGAAATTAGAAAGACAGAAGGGTTTAAGAAGGAAAGATAATGAGTATTTTTTATTTATATTTCCAGCACTTACCACAGTGTTTGGCACATGGTAAGTACTTAATAAATACTGGTTGACAGGTCTATCAATTAAATTGTAGGTAGAAGTAACAAGATTTGGCAAATGATTAGCTGTATGGGGTGAGAGTGAGAAATCAAGCATAACAACAGATGTTGTAGTACCCTTTACAGAATAGAGAAATTCAGAAGAGGGATGGGTTTTTGTTGTGCTCTGCTGTGTACTTTTAATTCTTTTTTTCCCCTTTCATCCCCCTACAATTAAGCATGGGAACATATATCTATATCTATCTGTCTATCTCTTCACATATACCTACATATAGCTATATACACACACATACACATACATATACAAATGTATTTACAACTATGTAGAAATGCACCTAAAACTATATTAATACGGCTGACATAATGCAGATTTCTCTCTTGATTGAAACTTTGAGTTTGTCTGAGATTAACAATTACTAGCTTTACTTTTTTTCTCATAATGAAC
This sequence comes from Sminthopsis crassicaudata, assembly GCF_048593235.1. NCBI lineage: Eukaryota > Metazoa > Chordata > Mammalia > Dasyuromorphia > Dasyuridae > Sminthopsis > Sminthopsis crassicaudata. The sequence goes on along the minus strand of NC_133618.1, from coordinate 478,414,405 downwards.
TATTCCTGATCCTTGTTATGTTTGTATATATTGCTATTATTTCCTATCCCTGCTAACTCTTTATTCTATTTCTTAAATTCCCCTTCCCATGGATCCTTCTCTTATATTCTCTCCCCACCTTTTCCCCTTCCTCTTTACTCCATTTTCCCATTAATCAATAGAATGTCATGTGGTCTCAATTGGATCCTCATTGCATCAAGGAAATCTGCACTATTAGTCTTGATTCCGTTTTTCATAGTGACTGTTTCAAATCTCTCCTCAGCAAAGCTCCTAAACTGTCCATCTCAACTCCACCCTCACAGTGGAGTGTTTTGGCTCATATTTTACTAAGAAAACAGATGCCTTTCGCTTCTCCTTCTTACTATTTGCCCTACTATTATGTGTTCCAGAATCCAAGAATTGTCAACTCACCTGCAAATTCATTTTAGGACCCTTGGATATTGACTTCTGACCTATACCTTTTCTTCCCTTACTGCCTCCCTTGATTAGATTATTTGAGTTCCTTGAGAGCAAGGTTGTCTTGCTTTTCCATTTGCATTTCTAGTGTTTAGCACATAATACTTAACAAAATCTTTTGATTTATTGATGAATTCTCTCCTTCACTACTCAAACCTTTGTCATCTCCTATTCTCTTCTTTTTTAATTCATCTCTGATGAAGAAGTGGCCCTTTTCCTTCCTATGGCCAACTCTTCTATATGTACCATTGATTCTCACCCCCCCCCCCCAACTCCTGTTGATTGTCTTCACAAATCATTTTCATCTCTCTCTTCTTTGATTTGTCCCTATCTTCTGGCTCCTTTCCTACTTCCTACAAACATGCCCAAGTTTTCCCTTTCTTAAAAAAAAAAAATCCTCAGTAGACTCTATTATCCTACAAGCTATTTTCCTGCATCTTTGTCTTTCACCCCTTTCCCCACCAAATTCCTATTGAAGAGCTGTCCACATTGGCTTCCTCTTTCTACTTTGTTTCCTCTTACATGCTTCTCAACCCTCTGCTTGGCTAATCTGGCTGCCTAATCTTATTAAGTGAATCTGACTTTACCAAAAGAGAATATTTGGGAGGATTTCTGAGAAGGAGCCAGAAATGACTCTAAGAGCTGAAAAATTTATGAGTTGATTTAACATCTTGCTTATAGTAAGCAGTTAATTATTTTCTCTATTGCCTTTAGGATCAAATATAAATTGGATCACATTCCAAACTAAATTTATTATTTTACCCTCCTCAAAACTTTCCCATTTCTGTTTAGGGGTCCCCTAGATCCACAATATCAGTGTCTGACTCCTTACTCTCACTCCACATCTAATCCATAAATGTCTTATGTTCCTTTCTATCCACCTTAGTTTAGACCAGCACCTCATTTTGCTTAAATTATTTAAATAGCTTTCTATAGCAATTGGTCTCCCTGCCACAAATCTTTTGAGGCTCACTCAAATCCTATCTTTTATAGATATATCCTAGCCATCTCCAATATCCTGATTTATATCTTGTCATTGGACCCAGAGAGCAATTTTGCACAGCTCTCCCTTACTTCAAACCAATTCACTTGCGTATCATGGCATCATCTCCCTGATGTCATGGTCACCTTCTAGAATGAAGGACAAATCCCCTCACTCCCCCAACAATCTAATTTCCCCAGCTACTAGTGCTTTCCCCTCTAAGATTGCCTTCAATTTACTCTGCATATTTTCTATATGTGTCTTATTTATATTTAATTTATCTTCTCTATTAGAATGTAAACTCCTTTTAGTCAGGGACTGTTTTTGGTTTTTGCATTAAAGTGGACTATGGAAGAAGTTCTGGGGCAGCCAATTTCTGGTCATGTGTGACATTGCTGAGTGCCCCCTAATGTGATGCTGAGCTAGAAGAACAGGTGACAGATACTCTTGTTAGAAGAAAGTCTCCAGTTCATGTTATTTTAAATGCAGCCCTTCAGTTAACAAGATAAGATGCTCTTTTCCCACCTCAACATAATGTTGGTAGGTAAATTAACTCAAATAGTAGTTGTGTTTTGGCTATCTCCTTCTGTTTTGTGTTTCCTTCCCTAAATAGGTGATAGAGCTACAACTTTGATTTGATCATAGAAGGTCTTTAAATGCTGCTGGCTGCAGTTTCCCTGGAGTGACAAAGGCTGATGGTAGGAGAAACACTGGAGAACGAGGCTACCAAAAGAAAGTCAGGTTTGGTTGTTCCATTGAATAGTGTCAGTGCAAGTGCAAATGTTAAAAGGCTAATTAACAGCCTTAAGAAACTGTTTATGTCCCAACCCGGGCTGGAGTATTATTATTCCAGTTGATTGTACTAGTAGCTGTGTTAAGTTGCTAATTCTACTTGCATCATTCTATAATGAGCATTCTGTTTCTTTTAGGACTATCATTTCATTCTGTGTAGGAATACATTAACTGTTGGGCATTGTATGTTTCTTTTATTTCTTCTTTTTTAGAAGGGAAACCTTATAGCCGAAAGTAGGTTTCTAGGTAGTTGATTTTAGTATAGAAGGAGAGAAACAATCCCTTTCATTAAAAACCAGGGCTGCTCATGAACAAACCAGGTACAGAGCCCTTGTTTGGGTGCAGGATAAGGAGTAGGAGAACCCTGAGCCCCTCCCTGCACAGAGCAGCAGCTGAGTCCCTATGCTACATCTGTATTCTCGGTCCTTATCACAGCAAGCACTGAACGTTTTTTAATTTTAGATCTTTTTTACAAGTAGTCCTAATTTTTCCTCCTTACACACTTGACTCCTGGCACACACACGTTATTCAGCTGTTTCGGACCCCTCACGGACCAGAACGGATCGTAAGCCCCTTGAAGGAAGGTTACTGTTTCACACAGGTCTTTTTTTTTTATCAGTGCTTATGGATTATTAAGAACTTAATAAATAATCGGCCTTCGATTAGGGAGAGGGGGAAATATGAATTTTGAAGAGGCGAGTCCCTCTACGCCCGTAGTACGGCCTGACGTAGAGAAACTCCTGTGAGGGGCTTGGGAAACTCGTTGTCCGGTCCCGCCTGGAGCACTGAAGCTGCTGTTGCATCTTGGGAGGGCCACGCGCTCTCTCTGGGTCTGTTTCTCCAATCATGAAGCGCATGCGCGCGGGAGGGAGGAGGGGAGAAGAGGCTTCTCCCAGCTCTGAAGGCGTTTTTGTGTCAGGGCCTGCTCGGGCAGGCCAAGGAAGTCACAGATAAGGGCTCATGTAGAGCCTGCTTCCCCTCTCCTTCCACCATAAAACAAGAGGCAGTAATAATGAGCGGACATCGCTCCACTCCAGCACGGCTCTGGAGAACCCCTCCCCCTAGCCATCTGACAAGCCCCTGGAGAAAAGAGAGCGAAAGAAAGAACGTCACAGGAGACGCCATCGAGAACAGAGCTAGGACGCAGGCGCAGTGCGAAGCGCAGGCGGCGGAAAGGGCTCTAGACCTAGAGAAGCGGGTCCTCGCCGCTGTTTCCCAGCCTGCAGCGCGGGTGGATGGGCGGGCCTTCGGGTTGGGGCGGGGCTAAGGGGGCGGGGCCCAGGTCTGGGAGCTGTCGATGCCGCTGTGGCTGCTGGCCGCCTCCGCGCCTCCTGCCCTCGGGCCCTGTCCCACCCCGCGCCTCCTGCTCGACTTTCCCGAGCTTCGCGGCGGATAATGCGAGTGTGAAATGCGGACCCGGGCACCCCGGACAGGAGCAGCGGCCGCCGCAGTCCTCAGTCCGTCTCGAGCTTTCTCCCTCTCAGATTCGGCCTCTGCTTCCGCCTCAGCCCCAGCATCGGCGGCGGGTTCGGCGCTGGGCACCGTGCGGGGCGGCAGGTGGAGAAGCGGCAGAGGCCGGGGCAGGACGCGCACCCCGAGGAGCGGCCGCCGCCTCTATAAACACTGCTTTAGGACTCAGTAGCCCCTTGGAGACCCTCGGTGGCCCTCTCCTTATCCACCCCTACCGCGTCCTGCCCGAGCCCCGCCAGCCCCTGCACGGTCATGGAGGCCCGGCCTCGGCCTGGCCTCGTCGCTGCCGCCGCCTCCATGCAGCCGCTCCGCTCGGAGCATGTGGCGAGGCTCCGGGAGGAGCATGAAAAGGTAAAAAAAAAAAAAAAAACCAACTCTTTTTCCTTCCCCACATCCCCTGTCAGTTCCCCACATCCCTCCGATGTCTCCCCTCAGCCCCTGCTCCATTTCCCTCCGGACCCCGGGATGCCAGCTCCCTTACTTCCGCCTTCCTTTTTGTCGGAGGGGCGGCCTGGGCGGCCCCGCCCCCTCCATTTAATCCGGGGAATTGAAAGTCCTGTTTGTACTTGGTTGTCCCCTCTTTCTCCCTTTGCTCCCCATGTATGTGGTGAAAAGGATCTGTAACTTCCCGGCTTTTCTTTTGTCCGGGCCAGTTTGCACGTGGCTGGGGATTCTCGGGGCGGGCCTACGCCTCGGCTCTCGTCCGATGCCTACACTCTCTTGGGTGCCCCGTTGGCGGATTCTCGGCCCCCTCCTCTCCGACCCCCCAGCGCAGCCGGTTCACTGTGGGCTCCTTTGGGGGAAGGAGGGTGTTTTTTCCTGGCTTACAGCCGAGACCCCTTTCTCTTAAGTCCCTCCCCCTGCCCCGCAGTCCCGGGTTCTGCTGGGCTCGGCTTGGAAAGTGAAAGTGTCGGACTAGCTTGTGTCACGTGCTTCTGTTTTCACTCTCTTTGGTGACCCTAGTGTGTCCCGGAAATTAGAAAGGGTCGGGGAACTGTTCCCCGAACAGTCTTAACACCCAATTAAACCAAGGGGTCTGGGAACTGTTAACTCCTCCGTCACCTTGTAAAATTGTTTAGAAGTGAAAGGGCAGGGCTAAGTTTTTCCCCCCTTCTTTTTCTTACCGTTTAATGTAACTTTAAAGATCGACATTTGATTAAGAAACTTTAGCTTTGTTTTACATAATGCTCAAAGGTGGCCTTAAATTTTTAGAAATTAAATATTAACTATATCTTTAGTTATTAGTATTTGAATAATTAACATTTTTAATAGCTACAGCATTCTGAGAGATTAGACAGTTATTTTGTGCCAGAATAAAATGCATATTCCTGTTAAATCTGTCGTTTCTTTACATTTTGATTTCAGCTCTTGTAGCTGTATGGAGAAGTATATGGAAATGAAGCCTTGGAGTGCGGGACACTTGGGTTCTAGCCTTTTCTCTTATTCTCCATCTCTCTAGGTCTTAGACAAGTCACTTAATACTTCTATGACCTGGACAATTTTACAGAGATGTGGCCTTTCTATCTAGCCAGCATCTATACAACACAGCTGTACTTTACAAATACTTTACAAACAATCCCATTTTTATCTTTTCAACGGTGTGAGAGGTGGGCACTGTTATCCTACAGAAGTTCCAAGCAATTAGCTCAGGGATACACTTGTAAAAGTGGGAGGGAATTTCCATTCCTGGATTGAAGTTATCAGAAGTCTTGTGCCCCTCCCACGCCCCCTCTTTTTTATTCATAATGACAGTTTTGGGCAGAAGGTCCGTCATGACGGAAGAGCCTTTTTTTGGTTGTTGTTTTGGATTGTATTGGCTAAAAGCTATATTCTATTTTAAATATTTGTGTATTTTTAATTTTGTGTAAACTGGAAACTTCCAAACTTGGTTCCAACCAATATTTTTAGGTTGTCTTCAGTTACCATTAAGTATGAGTACTTCAGATTTAAAAATAAATCAATTTAAAATAACTTTTAAAAATACACATGAACTTGATGGTAGTGGGAGGAATGTCATGAAATAAAGATCTTCCATTCTTTATTGAAGACATACAAAATAAAGGATTTCAACTTTTGTTTTGACTGATCCTGATGGAAGAAGCTGTTTTTTTTTTTTTTAATATAAAAATTGTAACTAATGGATTTGTTGTTGTTGTTTATTTTTTTAATGCATGATGTGGTGGGTGGAGAGCGGGCTTTTTTTGGAGTCAGAAGGACTTGGATCCAGGTCCAAGTTATTGTGAAACTCCTGGGTAATCTTTCAATGCCCTAGGCAACTCTGCTTTGCCAAGGAGTTACCCACTTGCATTATTTATTAAAAGGGATTTGCTCACTCAGGAATTCCCCCATATCATTAAAATCAATAGCCGTGCTTTATATGGCAGGGCCATATTTAAGCAAAAAACCCTTTTTGTATCTCAAGTCATATTGCTTCCTTCTCCCCTCCCCCCCAAATGTGGGGGTTGGACTAGATGTGAGACTTTATAAATTCTCCTCTTAATTCTAAAACTGTGATCCTAAGAAAGAAACTGATTTTGTTTCTTGTTGGTAAGCCTTTATTTAAACTTTAATGTTGTTATTACTGTCTGAACCGGTGAAGTATTTATTAGAGATCTCTGTTGTCCTCACTGTTCCAATTTGGGGAAGTCTGTGAACAGGTAGATGACTCACTGGATGGAATGCTGAGGCCTGAAATCAGAAAGATATTTTCCTAAGTTCAAATGTGGCTTCAGACACTGACCAGTTATATGACCCATGGTAAATCACTTTACTTTTTTGCCTCAATTTCTTCATCTGTAAAATGAGTTGGAGAAGGAAATGGTGGATTTCTTTGCCAAGAAAACCCCAGAATGGGGAATGTGACTGAAAAAAAAACACCTCAGCAGCATTGTGAAGCAAACTTAATCTTTTACCCTATTTTGTAGCAAAATGATTTGCATGTGATATTGATTTATGCCTTCTAATGGATTGCAGACTTTAATGTCTCTTAAAAATAATAGGCTGCTAAAATCCAAAGGATAGATTTGGGATACTCTCAACACTGTCTTCCTTATTTGTATTTAGAGAAAATATAAGCAAAGTTGCCTTCTCCTATTCCTAGAGCAATCCTAATAGCTATTCTTTGTGAGCATCAAATATGGTACTAAATTTTTTTTGTGTGTTCTGTTATTTTTTGTTAGTATTAATTTGGCATAGAAGGTTAGGACTGTCATAAATATGTAATATGACTCCCAGTTCCCAATAAAAATCTTCAGTATGAAGGATTTATTCAATGGGTTTTATCCAGTGGAAAAGGTAGGCCAGCAAGTTATACGTTAATCTCTTTAGACTGTTGGACTTTAAAACACTGGACAATTTTACACAGTATATATTTTGCAATTAAGTTAAAATATTTTTGGGGAAAATTTTAGCTTTTATTAACAAATCATTGTTAGCAGTCAATACTTAAGGTACCAGTGGAATATAAACTAGTAAAAATAATAGTATCATATTTTTGAAATATAAAAGGAAAACATCTTAGTACCTTTGTAGTAGTGGATTTTTATTTTCTCATAGCTGATCTAAAGAGTAAATGAATAAAATGGACAAATTAAACATTTTTATCTAGTGGTTTGTTTTGTTTTGTTTTTTAAAACTTTGGCATTGTTTTTTAAAGTTTAAGCTACTAAAGTAAAATAGAATTGTTTTAAGTTTCAACTTTTCCTCTGACATAAAATCTAAGGAGCAATGAAATTATCTAAAATTTGGTTGATTGAGGGAAAAGAAGTAAATGGGATGTATATAATCTAGAAGTTGAATAAATGACCTATAAGCAATGGTGAAATCTTATCATTTAATTTTGAATTGCATTTAAACTCTTATTGATCATACTTTTTCTAAGCATTATCTTGAATTTATTTCATATTTGTACCCAGAAAATAAATGAAGCAAAATTAGACATTTTGGTTTTTTTAGGAAATATGTAATTCATACAGGTATATAAGTGGAAGTGATTTAAAGTGACATTAATTTAGTTCCTTTTAATGAATACAAATTCATTTTTACAGTTACTAAATATACTTTATTTGAGGGAAATACCCCTTGGTTAGTAGCAAAGTTTTGATAGTTTTTGATGCCTTTTTTCTCAACATAGTATTGTTTATGGAACATCTTTTCTTATCCTTTGCTTTTCATCCTTGTTATAATTCCTTGTATATGTTTATTAAAATACCTATTATATATAGATTTTGATATAATGTCATATGATTTATCATAAAGGAGACCCATCTTGGCTTTTTGTAAAAGAATTTCATCTTGAATTCATTCTTTGCATGATGGTATTTGATTGTTTACCTATTATATAGCTATTTGTCAAGAAGCTATCACTTATTCTGAGTCTCCAGACTCTGGAAAATTTTTTTTTTTTTTAAGAATTTTTGTTTAGATGTAAATCAAAAATTCTATTTTGATTTTTAAAATTGCATATAGTTTTCATTTTATCCTAAAATTGAATGATATTTTATATCAAGGATCATGACTATTAGAGATATAATCCAGAACCTAAGTTTATCTAATTATTATTAACACACATGAATTTTTTTAATGAATATTATAGTTCCTGAATTGTGTGTGTGTGTGTGTGTGTGTGTGTGTGTGTGTGTGTGTGTGTGTGTTTTGTGTGGCAATTGGGGTTGTGACTTGCCTAGTGTCCCATAGCTAGGAAGTGTTAAGTATCTGAAACTGATTTTGAACTCAGATCTTCCTGACTCCAGGGCTGGTGTGCTATCCCTTGTGCCATCCAGATGCCCCCCATGAATGATATTTAAATGGATATTGAATTTCCTGAATATTACAATATGCCTGTTGTTGATCAAAATATTTTTTGAAATTTTTCTTTTGAAATTTTCTATGCCTCAAGTTTATCAGTTATTCTAGAAAAACAATTTAATTATTTTATAATAGTTACACTTAAAAAAAAAAAAACCCAAACCATATCTAACCTCAGGTGGTATTGCTTAACCATTTTCTCCAAACTTGGTTCCAGACCTTGGCTGTCTTCAAAAATCAAATTCCTTAGATGGATTTGGAATGACACTTCTGCTTACCCTACACATATTCCCAGGACTTTCCCTAACCTAAAAAATTCCCTTGATCCTGCCATCTCATTTAAATTTTAATTTCTCTAACCTTTTTTAGTGAGAGTCCTAGAAAAGAATATGTCCAGTATACTTTCTTTCTTAACTCTTGCTTACTTCTCAACTCCTATCTAGTTTTTAAGCCTATTACTATACTAAAACTGAGAGCTAATGACTTTTTCTCAGTTTTCATCTTATTTGAATTTCTATAGATTTTGATATCAACTACCATGTTTCCCTGGATGCTTTCTTCGACTTTTGTGGTGATGTTTTCTCCTGGTTCTCATCCTACCTGTCTGATCATTTTTGGTCTCCTTTCCTTAATCATTTGTCCCTTGCCTCCTAAGTATTTATGCCTTCAAGTTTATCTACGTTTTGTTTTCTGCCACTAGCACAGATTGTCACATAAGTGCTTATTAAATGTTGGTTGATTGAATGATGATCTTATTAGCTTTTTTTGGCTCAAATATCTCTACAGATGATTCCTCAATCTATATATCTGGCCCTAAATTCTCTAAACAATTGTAGTCTTTTGTCTCCAACTTTATACTAGATTTTTATACCTCGGTGCCTCATCAACATCTTAAAGACAGTGTGTCCAAAATATAATAATTTATCTCCCTATTATATGAATGCCCTAAACCTCTTCCCCCTGCCCCCCCAATTTCCTTAGTTCTTTTAGTCATTTTAATTCTGCTCTCTCAAAGTCATCTTAGACTCTTTCCTTCTCTTCTATCTCAGTTGTTGAGTCTTATTGATTTTATCAGACTTTTTAAAAATGTCATTTTTAATCTTTTCTCTATCCATGAAACTACTGCCTGGTTTATACCCTCCTTTCTTTTTGCTTGGCTCATATGTACTGAAGTCCTGATTCTGCCTTGTTTCAGGTTCCTTCTGCCCTTTACCCATCCTTCACATAACTTCCAAAATTTTCCTGGGACACATTGATTCATTCCTTGTTCAGAATTTTTTAGTAGTTCTTTTTTTTTTTTTTTTTTTTTTTTCCCCATGAAAAAAGTCTAAAGTGAGCCTGGCATTTAAAGACTTCCATAGTTTTGGTTTCAGTCTACCATTATGGACTTTAATATTTGTCTTCATATGTTCTATGATTAAGGCAAACCAGTTTATTAGCTGTTCTCCAAATTTGACATCCTGTCCTCATTTCTCTTTGCCTGAATGGCATTCCTTCTTCTAATTCATAATTATCTTCATTCAAGGTTTAGGTTAGGTATCACTTTTAGGGCCATGAAGCCTTTTTTGATTTCTCTTATTATTTTTCTTTGCCGTCCTAAATTATTTTGATAATTATTTAAGTCCTTGTATTTCCCTGGTAGTATTTAAGATCCTTAAAATGCTTTGTATGTTTGAATGGAAGAGAAATGAACTGAGGAGGTGTACTGGATTTTCTCCATTGGAGATTTTTAAGCAGAAGTTGGATCACTACTTGTCAGCTATTGTAGAGGGAATTCCTCTTCAGATAAGGATTGGACAAGATATTTACTGAGGTATTTTCCACTTCTGAATATCTCTAATGCTGTGAAATGCTTTTGAGTTAGAAGGCTGATCAGTCTGCTGCTGCTACTGAAGATATTCAAAAGAATGTGCCATACAAGATGAAGGTAAAATAGGATTTCCTAAAATGTTTAGAATAATGGTAGCATCACAGGAATAAAGAATAAGTTTAGTTTTTTAGGATGTTTCCATTTGAAAGGGATAAGAATTATTTGGAGCTACAAATTCTGATAAGTGTAAAGTGTAAAAATGACACTTTATAGTCATTTCTTATGTAAACAATGAGTGCTAAACTGAGTTTGTCATTTGTCAACTTCTTGATTATTTTTACTCTTTTAAAATTGATTTTTAAAAAAAGTCCTTTAAGATTTACATATTAAATAACATAAATTATCTCAAGTGAGTCTTTAATAAACCTGCCAGGAAACTTATTTTACTAGCTTTATCTGTAGTGGAAATAGGTTTGAAATTAGAATCAAAACAAAAATTTGAGAAAAGTGGTCAAGTTGTAGGAATTTGCTACCAAGATAAGCAACAGGGTCAGAAATTGTTCTTGATAAATTTTGCTATTCTTCATCTATTGTGGGAAAGTATTTTATGCTGCTTTCTTTATAGTCAGCCTTACTCTTCAGCTTCTTCAGAATTTGTTTTAATTTTATATAAACTACAATAGCTGCTCACATTAGTTTTACAGGCAGTGGTTGAATATGAGTTTTCAAATAGTTTTCCAATTCATCTATAAGAAATAACTAGCTAGCTTTGGGTCCCGAGTGTTGGCTGTATGTTACAGAATGGGGAAGGAGAAAGTTTCCACATTTCCTGGTACATTGTTGATTTTTGGCTAAATTTTCAAAAGAGAATTTGCCTCCTTTCTGTACTTTTGCCCCAATTCATAGTGCCATTTTCTTTTGCAATACTGAAGTACTTCTAAAAATGTTTTATATTTCTAAATTACAGAGCCATTCTGAGTCTCTTCACATCTCAACATGATTTTTTGTCCCATGACTTTTGAGACTCCTAAATCCCCTTCCTTAATTCATCAGGTGCTATCATCCTTGCTCCCAACTAGTCTCTTTCTATTCTCTGCATAGTTTAATGGAAAAATTAGTTTTGGAATAAGAAGATCTGAGTCTGAGTCAACCTTATGTATTAACATTAACTTGACACCTAAGTAATTTTATTAGGTAGGTCACTTAAATGCTTTGTTGCTAGGAAGGTACTTTAAAAATGTAACCTATTGTTTGATACCCTAGTTTCTCCCACAGGTGGCATCAATTTCCAAAATGAAATTTTTGCATCCCTTCTGCTCCTCATAGCAACACTTTTTTTTGAAATGTCAGATGTTTTAAAAATTATTTAATGCTGTATAAATGTTAAAATGTAATATTTTAATGGGCTTTTAAATGTATTTTTCTATCACCTTGATTTCTTTCTACTTCTATATCTTTCTCATCTTTTCTTTCCTTGGAGGGCCATATCTTAAGCAAAGGATTATTAAAAAGAAGAAATAGATTTTTAGAAATTAGCATAAACTTTAGATCAGATACATCAAAGAAATCTGCAGATGCAGACTAATGCAAGAGAGAAGTAAAAGTCTTCATGTTTACTTTGGGGCAAAACTTTTCTTTTTAGTTTCTAAACTTTTCAGTTGTGTTGTGATAGTTATTTATTTTTCCATTTGAATTGCTGTAGTTGTGTGTATTGTTTTCTTTTTCTTTTTTTTTTTTTTGAAGAGTCATCCTGAATTTTGTTTTTCTTTTACATTAAACAAAGATTGTATGTGAAATTAAATCTCTATTTCATATCACTAGTTTTTTTCTCAGAATGTATAATAAATTTCACATTGTTTTAAAACTATGTTGATCTATACTTTCTCCTGAACTTCTTTCACGTTGTAATTTGAGCATTTAAAGAAATGTTTCAATAACTATTTTCATCAACAGTATTTTTAGTTCCCCTCCCCTTTCTCCTCACAACCACCTCCTTGAAACTTAAAAACTGAAAGAAAAAAAGAACACTTTATATCAAATAAGCATAATTGAGCAAAAGGAATCCACACAGTTCTCATGCCTTTAAGCACCTGAGTCTAACATCTTTCTCCTGGGGATTGGATAACATGCTTCATCGTAAGTTTTTTTAGAAATTGATTGCATTAATTAGAGATCTTAAGTCTTTCAAAATTCGTTTTTCTTTATAATATTGTCCTTATGTAAATTATTCTTTGGGGTTTGCTCATTTCAGTCTGCATCTGTTCATACCTAGAATTTTTTGCAATTGTTTTCTTATGGTAGAATAGTGTTCCATTATGTTCATATACCACAGTTTGTTATGACCTTCTGAAATAGATAAGTATCCTTTTAAATTTCAGTTCTTTGCTCATGTATTCTAATTAGGAGAAATAGCTAATTCGATCTCTTTTCCTCCCCTCTACACTAACATATTCCTTTTAAAACTCTCAGAACAGAGCCAATCAATCCTCAAATGCTGCTTTTTTTCTTATTTAGTTTTCCCAGTATCATTGGAAGACATTAATGCTCTGTGGGGACACCATCATTCTTCCTTTATTAGAAAGTTAAGTAGATAATCATATGGTAACCTAGGTGGCACAATGGCTAGAACTCCAGGCCTGGAGTCAGGGAGACTTGCCTTCAAAATCCGAGTCATACACTTCCTAGCTGGGTAAATCACTTTACTCTGTCTCTTAGTTTCCTCATTTGTAGAGAAGGAAATGACAAGAAAACCCCAAATGGGCTCACAAAGAGCTAGATATGACTGAAAAAAGACTGAACAACAAGCACATTATCATATAGCCCCATCCAGTTGCTCAAACAAATTTGCCTTGAAATTTTTTTCTGTGTTTGCATTTCAGTTCTGGTGTTTCATCACAAGTAATTTCAAATATTCTATTCCATTAAAGATCTACTTTCTCCTCATAGAATTACACATAACTTTGAAAAGTAAATTGTTTTTGATTGTAAACCTATACCTTCTGCCTTTTGTAATGTTAAATTCCAAAATTTCCTTTTGTTTATAATAGAAGCTTTTAGGTCTTGTGGAATCGACTGGATCCTTGGTATTTTAACCGCTTCTTTCTGGAAATTTGTAGGCCTTTTTTGGGGGGAGGGGAAGCTTTAATATTCCTGGTATTTTTCCTTTTGGGGTTAACTTCTGATTCTGAAAGAAATAGGGTAGTCTTTATTTATTTATTTGAAATATAGTATATTGGCTTTAAAAAAAAATCAGGAATTTCAGAGTTTAGTGATTTTTAAATGAACTTTCCGACTTTGTTTTCCAGGACAGTTTTTGATAACTATTTTCTTTTATTTATTTATTTATTTATTTATTTATTTATTTATTTATTTTTCAATGTTTTGATTTTTTTGTTTGTTTCTTGTCCCATGGAATCATTGAACTTCATTTGATTGTTCTATTTACAGGGAGCTGGTTACTATGATACGTTTTTATTACTTTATGTTCTAAGCCATTTTTCTTTATACTTGAGCTTTTTTTTTTTTTTTTTTTTTTTTTTTTTTTTTTTTTTTTTTTTTTAATGCCTTGCTTTCTTTCTTTTAGATATTCGAGAAATTCTTGTGGAAAATCCATTCCCCTCCCCCCACCCCTCCCTTTGTTTCTCTGCTTGCAGTTGTTTTGGTGCTATTCTTTGCTTTTGTGGAATTATTTTCCAATAATTCTTATATTGGTTGATATCTTCTTTGATTGACTTATTTCTCCAGCTTCAGTTCTTGAATTGAGCTTTGTGTTAAGGAATAGGCTCCTGCTCCTGCTGTGCTTTTGGGTAAAGCGTTCTGCTTTATTTGGTCTGCCCCGAGTTCCTCTGCTAACCTTCTCTTGAAAATAGAGCTTCTGTATCTTTGAAGTTTAGTGTCCTGAGTTTTCAGAGTACTCTGCTGCTGCCTTACTTATGACAGAATGCTAAAGACCTTTATTAACCCAGGCACCTAGGTATCATGGTGTGGCCATGCCATCGTGGTTGCTGCCCCACCTGGGTATAATCAATATTTTCTGTTTTGTCTTTTGTAATTGCTTCTGTTCCTTGTCATTTCCTCTCTTCCCTTCCTGTTTGTGAATGGCACAGATTTATTTCCTCTTTTAATTCATTATATGATTTTTTTTTTTTTTTTTTTTTCCTGAGGCAGTTGGGTTTAAGTGACTTGCCCAGGATCACACAGCTAGGAAGTGTTAAGTGTCTGAGGTCACATTTGAACATAGGTCCTCCTGACTTCAAGGCTGGTGCTATTATTCATTGCGCCACCTAGCTGCCCCATTGTATGATCTTTAAAAGTTAATTTAAAGCTCACCAAACTCTGAAATTCTTAAATACTTTTGAAATTCTTAAATATTTTTCAAGAAAATATAAATAAGAAAGAATTGAACTATTAGCAATATTAAAGAAACTCAAACCATTTAAGTCACTTCAAACATTTTGAATTTGTTGTGTAATAGGATGTAAGTTGTTGGTTTAGACCTAACTTTTGGCAGACTTCTTTCCATTTCTCCCCAGCAATTCTAAAATTCTTTTTATGATTTTCACATTTGTTTTAAATTTCTTTAATATTGTTAGTGGTTCAATTCTTTCTGATTTTCCTTGTCAACTCTTTTCCATTGTTATATTATTCTATTTTTTTTTTAAACTAGTACCAAGTAATATTTATGGTTATTGCTTTAAATATAGTTTGAAGTCTGGACATGCTATTATCCCTCCTTCATTGATATAATTTCATTAATTATATAATTTCTATATTTTCATAAATTAAGCATTTTGTTCCAGATTAATTTTGTTATTTTATCTAGTTATTTAAAGTATTCCTTTGGTAGTTTGATTAAAATTACACCAAATCTATAGAGTAATTTTAGTAGTATTTTTATTATATTGGCAGATCCTGTCCAAAAGCCCCAATTTTCCTTTCTATTTTAAAGTTTACAAAATTCTTCTCAAAGAAATTTTTTTTAAACTTTTACCTGTGTAGATGTTAAATTTGCTTTAGTACATTTAATCCCAGACATGTTATGCATTTTGTAGTTATTTTGTTATTTCTGTTAATTCTTAGATTCATTATTGTTGCAAATGGTAGAAATGCTCCTGATTTTTGTGAATTTATTTTATTAAGCTGCAACTTTACTGAAACTATTGTCTTAATTTCTTTTCCACTTCCCCTGATTTTTTCTGAGTAAAGCATTATATCATCAGAAAGTAGGAATAATTTAATCTCCTTTTTACCTAGCTACATATCTCTCATTAATTTTTTTTTTTTTTGTCCTCATTGCTTTTGCTACCATTTCTAAAACTATGTCAAGTAACTATGGGAGGCAAAGGTTCATCCTTGCTTTGCCCTATTGGGAAAGCTTTTAATATTTTTTTCTATAATATAATGCTAGCATTTGGTTTTTAGATACATTTAATTGTGTTGGAAGATCCTTCTATGCTTATACTTTGTAGCCTATATGAATACGGTATGTTGGCTTTTCCACATCTATTAATTTGGTTAATTTTCTTTCTTTCTTTCTTTCTTTCTTTCTTTCTTTCTTTCTTTCTTTCTTTCTTTCTTTCTTTCTTTCTTTCTTTCTTTCTTTCTTTCTTTCTTTCTTTCTTTCTTTCTTTCTAGATAATCCTCATTTTGAATTTTTCAGTTTTGTTGACATATAACTATAGTAAAATATTATTTTTATTTTGATTTTTTTGCCTTGTTCAGTTTTTATTTGGTCATTTCTCTTTTAAATTAGTTTGTCTAAAGATTTATCAATTTTATTGTCTTATCAGATTGCCATTTCTTAGTCTTTTTGGTTTCTGCATCTTATATTTTTTCAAGATTTCCCCCTTTTGTTTTATTTTGGAGGTATTTATCTTTTTTTAATTTTAAAAATTGCACGTTCAGAATTTTTATCCTATTTTATTAAAGTAGGTTTTCTTTTTTCTTTTTCTTTCTTTCTTTTTTTTTTTTTTTTTTTTGTGGATTTTATTTTTTCTCTCAAGATTGCTTTAATTTAATCCCAGAATTTTTGGTATATTGTTTCATTTTCATTATGTTAACATAATTTGTTTCTAGAATTTGTTCTTTAACTCATTTATTGTTATAGAGAAGGTGATTTCTTAGTATACTCCTTTCATTTTTTCAGATCCAATCCTTGCCTTCTGTTCTCTTTTTATTGAGAGAGTATAGGAGTTATCATCTCTCTGTCACTGCTTACCCATGAACTTGATAAGGGGACATTACCTTTTCCCTTTTACCCTCTATTTCTTATTACCTTACTTATGTACACCACAGTTTGGATCCAGAAAATTCATACATTTGTGGGGTTCCGTCTGTATGCTTCAGTTTTGCTCCCCCATCTTCAATTTTCCTTTTTTAAAAAGTTCTGATGATATCTTTTCTTTTGTGCTTTTGAAAAATCTCTTGATAAAATCAGGACATCGATTTACTTTAAAAAAAAAAAAAAAAGCCTCTCCACATGTGATTTGTTTTCACAAATTGCTTGGATAAAGATTGTATTTCTTTAATGTTGCTAATTTTTCTCCTTTTTAGGGTATTAAAATATATCCTTTCTTATATTAAAATATTTTAAAAATTAGACTGTTTTACTATATCACAGAATTATAAAATTTGAGAATTAAGAAGAATTTTAGTGGCTATCTAGTTCAACCTAAACCTGACAGGAACTCTCAACACTGGAAGCCCGTTTATCAAATGTTGTTATCAAAACAATTTTTTTTTTTTAATGTTTTGAAATTATTAATTCATTCCTAATTTTTTCTCTTTAACAATTTCATTTCTAGGGGCTGCTAGCTAGGTGGCACAGTGGATAGAGCATTGATTGGCCCTGAAGTCAGGAGGACCTGAGTTCAAATCTAGCCTCAGATACTTAACACTTTCTAGCCATGTGACCCTAGGCAAGTCATTTAACTTGTTTCACTTCCCCCTAGAAAAACAATTTCATTTCTATTGAAACATTGCAGATTTTTTTGCTTCATGCTATCTTAAAATCCCAAAGAATTTTATTTTTTATTAGGCCTTGGTTTACCTTATGTTTTGTAATAGTAAGAGAATTTTGTAATCTCTTTGTAGAGTTAGTATTGGTTCTTCCAGTCTTGGGATCTTTTGTTGATTTATTTGCTTGCATTCTGGGTTTTTGTTAATTTATCATCTTGAAGTCATTGATGTTTCAGTCTTTTTTTTCTTATGTTTCCTTTTCATTCTTTTACTGATGTATTTTCTCTCCCTCCCTCATTTGCTGGTGTGTATAGCTTTAGGATGTGGCTTTAAAAATTTTTATCAGCTCCCTCTGTAGTATAGAATTTAGAATTTAGCACCTTGAGTCCCTGCCCCTCAGAAAAGGGAATAGACCTAGCTGGACTTCAAAACTTTTTTGTTCAGGCCTGGCTTAACAGCCTACTTCTTTCCTTTGGCTTCTTCTGAAATTCCCTTCTGTGCCTGCTCAGAATCGGAGTTAGAAATGAAATTTTTTTTCATAAACTGATTTCTATTTCTTTTTTGCAGAGTTGGGAGAAAATAAGAGGGCTATTCCAAAAAGAGAGATGCTATAATCTTGGGTGTTTGTAATCTTAAGTCTGCTATAGGCAGAAGTAAGCATTTTTCCTCCCTTTCACTTCATGTGGCTTCTAGATGGAGATAAGTAGGAAATGAGTTATTCCTTTAATATATAGGTAGGTTTCAAAAACAATCACATGGATCTTCCCTGCTAAGAGCTTGAATATTGGTGGGTTTAGGGGTGCCAAATGAATAATGTTTCTTATTATTAATTCATTAGGTTTTTGCGTTGTTCCTTCTCCCTTCTCTCCCTCATTCAGCTGTAAATGTTCTACATCTGGCACACAATTTCTTTTTTAGGAGATGTTTGAAAATTAATGGGTTTTGGAGAAAGTGACTAGGCTACCATCTTGTTGATTTGATGGCAACACTTAGAGTGATCCTAATCTGTTTCTTGATGGGTCATTTTTATTTTTTTTTTAATTTTTTTAAAACACAAACATTCTTCTGGTTTGAGTAGGTAGGTGGCACAGTGGATAGAACATCTGGCCTGGAATCAGAAAGAAAGAGTGTTCTTTTTGAATATGAATCTGTCCTTAGACATTTTGTGTAATCTTAGGCAAGTTACTTAACCCTGTTTGCTTCAATTTCCTACTTTGTGAAATGAACTGGAGAAGGAAATTGCAAACTACTCTAGTACCTTTGCCAAGAAAATTTCAAATAGGGTCATGAAGAGTTGGACCTGACTAAAAAATGACTGAACAAATTTCTTCTGGTACTGCTATCTGGCTATAAATCAAGGAATATCTCATCTCTGATTAATTTAAGTTGCAAGTGACCCAAAGAGAGGGATAACTAGATGCATGATATATATA
This sequence comes from Sminthopsis crassicaudata, assembly GCF_048593235.1. Taxonomy (NCBI): domain Eukaryota; kingdom Metazoa; phylum Chordata; class Mammalia; order Dasyuromorphia; family Dasyuridae; genus Sminthopsis; species Sminthopsis crassicaudata. The sequence continues at coordinate 478,395,699 of NC_133618.1, read as the reverse complement.
GATAGGATGAAGTTTTATTACCAGTGATCTGTACTTAGAATGTGTCTCAAAAGATTTTTAGGGAATATATAATAAGAAAAGAAGATTTTTTTTCCCCTGAGGCAATTGGGGTTAAGTGATTTGCCCAGGATAACACAGGTAGGAAGTGTTAAGTGTGTGAGACCAGACTTGAACTCAGAGCCTCCTGACTTCAGGGCTGGTGCTCTATCCACTGCGCCACCTAACTAGCTGCCCTTTGAAGATTTTTTAAAAGATGCTTTGTGGAAAAGTTATAGGTTGACAATGAATGAAATGAAATGGATAGATTTTATTTAATATGCACCATTAGAGAGGATATCTATATTTATTAGATAATAGATGTGTTGTGAAATATACAAATTTATTACATTCTCAGTATGCTTCAGTTTGCATATAGTCTCTCCATAATTCTCTCTTCTGTATATAGATGACATTTTCTATCTCATGTGTATTGGAATTGTCTTGGATCACCACATTGCTGAGAAGAACTAAATCTATCATAATTGATCATCATATAATTTCATTGTCACTGTGTTCAATGTTCTCCTGGTTCTGCTCACTTCATTTAGCATCAGTTCATGTAAGTCTTTCCAATTTTTCCAAAATCAGTCTACCCATTATTTCCTGTAATACAGTAATATTCTAGTACATTCATATGCCATAACTTATTTATCCTTTCTCCAATTAATGGCCAATTAATGTTCAGTTTTCATTTCCTTGCACTACAAAAAGAGATGCCACACACATTTTCCATATGTGAGTCCTTTCTCTTTTATGATGTCTTTGGGATACTGGTCCAGTAGTGATACTGCTAGATTAAAAGATATGCACAGTTTGATAGCCCTTTGGACATAGCTTCAAATTGCGGTCCGTAATGGTTGTATCATTTCACACCACCATCATCGATGCATTAATGTCCCAGTTTTTCTCACATCCACTCCAACATTTTCCATCTTTTCCTGCAAGTTTATCTAATCTGAACGTTGTGAAGTGGTACCTCAGAGTTTTAATTTGCATCATCTCTAATCAATAATGATAGAGAGCATTTTTTCATATGACTAGAAATGGCTTTAATTTCTTCATCTAATAATTGTCTATTCATATTCCTTGACCATTTGGGGAATGACTTGAATTTTTTTTAATTGAAGCTTTTTATTTTCAAAACTTATGCAAGGATAATTTTTCTTTTCCTCCCTTCCTCCCTTCCTCCCTTCCTCCCTTCCTCCCTTCCTCCCTTCCTCCCTTCCTCCCTTCCTCCCTTCCTCCCTTCCTCCCTTCCTCCCTTCCTCCCTTCCTCCCTTCCTCCCTTCCTCCCTTCCTCCCTTCCTCCCTTCCTCCCTTCCTCCCTTCCTCCCTTCCTCCCTTCCTCCCTTCCTCCCTTCCTCCCTTCCTCCCTTCCTCCCTTCCTCCCTTCCTCCCTTCCTCCCTTCCTCCCTTCCTCCCTTCCTCCCTTCCTCCCTTCCTCTCTCCCTCCCTCCCTCCCTTCCTCCCTTCCTTCTTTCCTTCCTCCCTTCCTCCCTTCCTCCCTTCCTCCCTTCCTCCCTTCCTCTCTCCCTCCCTCCCTCCCTCCCTCCCTTCCTTCCTTCCTTCCTTCCTCCCTCCCTTCCTCCCTTCCTCCCTTTCTCCCTTCCTCCCTTCTTGTAGTGGCCAGAAACTGAAAACTGAGTGGATACCCATCAATTAGAGAATGGCTGGATAAATTGTGGTATATGAAAGTTATGGAATATTATTATTCTGTAAAAAAATGAGCAGCAGGATGATTTTAGAAAGGCCTGGAGAGACTTACATGAACTGATGTTGAGTGAAATGAGCAGGACCAGGAGATCATTATATACTTCAACAACAATACTGTATGATGATCAATTCTGATGGACGTGGCCTTCTTCAACAATGAGATGAACCAAATCAGTTCCAATAGAGCAGTAATGAATTGAACCAGCTACACCCAGCGAAAGAAGTCTGGGAAATGAGTATGAACCATTACATAGAATTCCCAATCCCTCTATTTTTATCTGTCTGCATTTTTTATTTCCTTCACAGGTTTATCGCACACTAGTTCAAACTCCGATTCTTTTTGTACAGCAAAATAACTGCATGGACATGTATGCATATATTGTATTTAACATATACTTTAACATATTTAACATGTATTGGTCAACCTGCCATCTGGGGAAGGGCATGGGGGGAAAGAGGGGAAAAGTTGAAACAAAGAGTTTTGCAATTGTCAATCCTGAAAAATTATCCAAACATATATCTTGTAAATAAAAAGCTATGATTAAAAAAAAAAAAAAGAAAAAAAAAAGAAAATGAATCCCTCTTGATGATTGGAACCAAAATTTTTTCCCCCCAGTGTTTTTTAAAAGTTTTTAAAATTAAAGCTTCTTATTTTCAAAACATGCATAGATAATTTTCTTTCTTTTTTTTTTTTTTTTTTGATAATTTTCAATATTCACCCTTGCAAAACCTTGTATTCCATTTTCCCCCCTTCTTTTTCCCCACTCCCTCCCCTAGATGGCAAATAGTCTAATATAAATTAAACATGTGCAATTCTTCTGTACATATTTCCAAAATTATGCTACACAAGAAAAATCAAATCAAAAAAAAAAAAAAAAAAGAGAAAGAAAACAAAATGTAAGCAACAACCAAAAAAGTGTAAATACTATGTTGTGGTCCACATTCAGTTCCCACAGTCCTCTCTCAGGGTGCAGATGACTCCATCACAAGACTGTTAGAAGTGGTCTGAATTGTCTCATTATAAGTAGTGTGAATCGTCTCATTGTTGATGAGAAGCACTTCCATCAGAATTATACACAGCAACAGCAAGATTATACAGTGATCAATGTTCTCCTGGTTCTACTCATTTCACTTAGCATCAGTTCATGTAAGTCTCTTCAGGCCTCTCTGAAATCATCCTGCTGGTCATTTTTTTACAGAACAATAATATTCCATAACATTCATATATCATAACTCAGCCATTCCCCAACTGATGGGCATCCATCAGTTTCCAGTTCCTTGCCACTACAAATAGGGCTGTTACAAATATTTTTGCACATGTGGGTTTTTCTCCCTTTTTTATGATCTCTTTGGGATTCAGGCCCAGTAGAGATACTATTGGTTCAAAGGGTATTTTCAGTTTGATAGCCTTCTCCAAACTGCTCTCTAGAATTCACAATTCCTCCAATAATATAATAGCATCTTGGTTTTCTCATATCTCCAACATTCATCATTATCTTTTCTTGTCATCTTAGCCAAATTTGACAGGTAACAATATGTATTGACAGGTGTACCTCAGAGTTGTCTTAATTTGCATTTCTCTAATCAATAGTGATATGTAGAGTACCTTCTCATATGATTAGAAATAGTTTCAATTTCTTCATCTGAAAGTTGTCTGTTCATATCCTTTGACCATTTATCAATTGGAGAATGGCTTGAATTCTTGTAAATTTGAGTCAATTCTCTCTATATTTTAGAAATGAGGCCTTTATCAGAAACTTTGAATATAAAAATGTTTTCCCAGTTTATTGCTTCCCTTCTGATCTTGTCTGAATTAGTTTTGTTTGTACAAAAACTATTTTGTGATCAATAATGTATTGCTTCCCTTCTGATCTTGTCTGCATTAGTTTTGTTTGTACAAAAACTATTTTGTGATCAATAATGTATTGCTTCCCTTCTGATCTTGTCTGCATTAGTTTTGTTTGTACAAAAACTATTTTGTGATCAATAATGATCTCCAATTCTTCTTTGATCACAGATTCCTTCCTCTACAGATTTGAGAGGTAAACTATCCTATGTTCTTCTAATTTGTTTATAATATCATTCTTCATGTCTAGTTCATGAACCCATTTTGTCCTTATCTTTGTACACAGTGTTAGGTGTGGGTCAATTATAGCAGTTATTTTTTAAAAAATGCTTATTGACTATTTTGCAATCCTTTGTTGCTTATTCATATCAGAGTACTTTCAAAGTTATTATCTCATTTTCTTATCCCCTGGTTCTTGTCTCGTAATTTTGTAAATGAGGACTAAATAGAACAAGTGATTCATCTGAATTCCATAAACAAGTTAATAGCATGGCCAATGCTCCTTTCAGTATGAGCCTGTAATCATTTTGTTCCTTTGGAGCTGAGGAATCATTTAGGGAATCATCTTCTTCCATCATTAGAATGCTAGGCTTAATATTGATAGTATATGAAGGCCAAGGGAAAAACAACAACAACAACAACAACAACAAAAACTAAACCTAGGTTTAGCTCTGTCTCCTACTCCCATATCTCCATCCCATATTGGGGGACTGATTCAAGTGTTAGACTAGAAGATGGTCACCCAAGCTATCTTGACTTGCTTAATCTTTTTCTCCTAATTTTTTTGTTCTATGTCCAGGTATAAATAAGATTCTGATAGTTGGTTAGTTTATAGTGGATGTAATAGAAACAAAGCATCAAAGAGTATGAGTAGAAGGAATAAGTTTATTCTCTTTTTCTTTGTATTGTCTTTTTAAAATATTAGTGTGAATTTTTTTCAAGCAACTTTTTTCATTCTCTATCACTTGAACTCTCCACCAAGGCAAACTATTACTTCCTACTCTGCTATTAAATATAGAAACAGTTTATCATTGGATAGGTGCTTCTATTTTGAAGAGAAGATTAATGAAGTGGATCATTAATTTACACAGCCTCTTGGTAAATTCCTTTGCAAAATTTTTAACTTTCAGTGACCTGAGATAAAAACATTGACTAATTCTTGAAACTTAATTTTGAATCTCTCATATATTATACCTATAATTGACTTAATTAGATATACTTATTATTTAACATAAGGAATAGGACAGTGATAACAATTTGCACATACAAATGCCTTCCTCAGACCTGTGAAGTAGACAGTGCAAGTGTTATTAATCTTATTTCTCTATTTTTATAGATGAGGAAACTGAGGCTTTGAGTTTGTAATTTAATCAAAATGACAGGTCTTCTCAATTTTATATTTTCTATGCCATGTTGCTTCCAAAGTAATATATTTTATTAATAGAAAAGGCAAGTATTACACATAATTTTTTTTGACTAGTTTCAGATGCCTAAGCTGTTGCTGAATTTTTCAAGTTATAGAATTTTAGAGTTAGAAGAAATATTTGAAGTAATCTAATTCAATTTACTTTTTCAACAAATGAAGGAATTGGAAGTTTGTGACTTGTCCAAAGTCACAGTAGTTATTATTAACTGACCATGGCTATTTCTCCTCCATTTGTTTTATCCCTCATAGTTCTGTTGAAAAGAAAAATAGAAGTTGATCAATTTTCTTTTAGAATTAATTTTGAGGAAGTAATTTAACAGTCCTTTAATACAATTTCTTGAGTTCAATTATATTAGCATCCACATCTGTGACTTATTTTCTCCGAGGAAGGAGAAGTAAGTCACAGTAAGTCTAAGGGGAAGTCTGAGAAAACTTGGGAGGTAGTTTTGGAATTGACAGAAGAATTGTAAAAGTAGTGGAAGATGTCACTTTTGAGGATAAGGAATAGTATTAGCAAAGGCATAGGATTAAAGGGCAAGAAATGAAAAGGGTTGGAGAGTAAAAAAACACTATAAAAGTGGGAGGAGGTACTGACAGGATTGTTGGTGAGGAGGATATATGGATTAAGAACAACAGGAATTTGGGGAAATACACAGGCACCAAGATCTTGTACAAGTCTTACTTAAAATATTTAAATTGGAATAGTAGAAGATAAACTGGATAGGTAAGTTGAAGCCAACCGGTAAATATTTATTATGGGCCTATGGCTTACTGTGTGCCAGGCAACATGCTAAGCAAAAGATAATCCCTTCTTTCAAGAAATTTACAGTTTAATGGAAGAGAAAGTATGCAAACAACTTTTTACAAACAAATATGACATACAGGATAACTGAAGGAAGAGATTAGAATTAAGAAGGATTGGAAAAGACTTTAAAAGGTGAAATTTTAACTGGGATTTAGAGCCAGAGGTGGATAAGAAAATAATTCAAAGCGTAGAGATTAGCTAGTGAAAATGTCTGGGATTGGGAAGGAAGAGTGTCTTATTTGAGAAATAGTAAAGAGTCATTAGATGGTTATCAGGTATAAGGAGATTACAAAGATTAGGGGAGGAGGTTATGTAGACTTTCAATGCCAAACAAGATTGTATATTTGATCCTGAAAGTAAGAGAGCCATTAGAGTTTAATTGAATAAGAGAGTGTTGTGGTAATATGGTATGTGACATAGTTGGTTAGGTCTCTGCTTTTTAGGAAGATCATTTTGGCAGCTGAAAGAAGAATGAACTGGAGTAACGAAGGTCTTGTGGCAGAGAGACCAACCAGCAGGCTATTGGAATAGTCCAGGTATGAGGTGATTAAAAACCTACTTTGGGGTGATAGCATTGTCAGAGAAAGAGGGTATATTTGAGTGATATTATGAAAGCAAAATTGATAAGCTTTGTCAATAGATTTGCTATGGTGAGGTGAGACAGAGAGGATCCTAGGTAGCTGGGGGATGGTATCTTTTTTTTTTTTTTTTTAATAAAAGTTTTTTATTTTCAAAGTATATACATGGATAATTTTCAACATTCACCCCTATAAAACCCTGTGTTCTAAATTTTTTCCCTTCCTTCTCCCACCCCCTCCCTCAGTGGGCAAGTAAGCCAATATATGTTGAACATGTGTATTTCTTCTATATATTTTCCATGAATATCATGCTGCAGCAGAAAGATCAAATGAAAAAGAAAATGAGAAAGAAAATAAATATAAGCAAACAACAACAAAAAGAGTGAAAATACTATGTTGTGGTCCACATTCAGTTCACACTATCCGTTCTGGGTGTAGGTGGCTTTATCACAAGACCAGTGGACAACTGGTTTGAATCACCTCATTGTTGATGAGAACCATGTCCATCAGAATTGATCATCATATAACTTGTGGTTGCCGTATATAATGATCTCCTGGTTCTGCTCATTTCACTTAGCATCAGTTCATGTAAGTCTCTTCAGACCTTTCTAAAATCATCCTGCTGATCATTTCTCACAGAACAATAATATAGAACCATAACATTCATACATCACAATTTATTCAGCCATTCTCCAACTACCCTTCAAATGATAGACATCCACGCAGTTTTCAGTTTCTAGACACGACAAAAAGGGCTGCCACAAACATTTTCCCACTAGTAGGTCCCTTTACCTCTTTTGTGATCTCCTTAGCATACAAACCTAATAGAAACACTGCTGAATGAAAGGGTATGCACATTTTGATAGGCTTTTTGGCATAGTGATGATAGTATCTTTGACAGTAATTGGGAAGTTGGGAAGAAGGAATGGTTTAGGGAGAAAGATAAGTTCAGATTTGGGTAGATGGACTTTAGAATGTTTACAGGATATGTAATTTGAGACATCTATCCAGTAGGCATTGGGAGATGTTAGACTGGTCAGAGAAGAGAGATTGGGCTGGATAGGAAGATTTGAGGATCATCAACATAGATCATTAAATTTGTGGCAACTGGTGAGATAAAGTAGTGAAATTGTACACACATACAAATGTACATATATATATATATATATATATATATATATATATATATATATATAAATATATATATATATATATATTTAAATTTTTAAGGCTTTTTATTTAAAAAATATATGCATGGATAATTTTTCAACTTTGACCCTTGCATAGTCTTGTGTTTCAGATTTTCCCCTCTCCTTTCCGTTGCCCTCTCCCCTAGATGGCAAGCAATCCAATATATATTAAATATGTTAAAATATGTTAAATCCAACATGTGTAAACATATTTATACAATTCTCTTGCTGCATAAGAAAAATCAGATCAGAAAGGCAAGTAAATGAGTAAGAAAACAGAATGCAAGCGAACAACAAAAAGAGTGAGAATGTTATGTTGTGATCTACATTCAGTTCCCCCAGTCCTCTCTCTGGTTGTAGATGACTCTCTTCATCACAAGATCATTGGAACTGATATCAGTCATCTATCTCATTGTTGGAAAGAGCCACATTCATCAGAATTAATCATCCTATACACATACAATGACCTGGTTCTGCTCATTTCACTTAGCATCAGTTCATGTAAGATTCTCCAGGCCTCTCTAAAATCATCCTTCTGATCCTTTCTTGTAGAACAATAATAATTCCATAATATTCATATATCATAACTTACTCAGCCATTCTCAAATTGATGGGTATCCACTCAGCTTCCACTTCCTTGTCAATACAAAAAGGGCTGCCACAAACTTTTTGCACATGTGGGTTCCTTTCCTTCCTTCCTTTTTTTTTTTTCATTAAAACTTTTTAATTTTTCCAACATTGATCCCTGCATAACGCCTTGCCGCAAATTTTCCCCTTTCCCCCATCCCCCACCTACTCATCAGGCAGTCCAATACATGACAAATATTTCAAAATACATGCCAGATCCAATATGTGTATACATATTCACACAGCCATTTGGTTGTGCAAGAAAAATCAAATCAAGAAGGAAGAAAAAGAAAAACTGAGAAAAAAGAAACAAAATGCTAACAAATAATAATAGAGTGAGAATGCTATGCTTTGTTCCACCCTCTGTTCCCATGGTTTTCTCTCTGGTGTGTGCTCATGGTTCTCTTCATCCGTGTACAAGTGGAACTGGTCTGAATCATCTCAGTGTTGAAGAGAGCCCCGTCCATCAGAATTGATTATCATATAGTCTTGTTGTTACTGTGTATAATGATCTCCTGCTACATATATAGGTCCAATAGATATAGGGATATAGGCCCAATAGAAACACTGCTGGATCAAAGGGTATGCATAGTTTGATAACCTTTTGAACACAGTTCCAAATTGCTCTCCAGCATTAGTGTCCTACTTTTCCCACATCCCCTCCAAATTTGTCATTATCTTTTCCTCTTACCTTAGCCAATCTGAGAGATATATAAGTGATATCTCAGAGTTCTTAATTTGCATTTCTCTAATCAATAGTGATATGTAGAGTACCTTCTCATATGATTAGAAATAGTTTCAATTTCTTCATCTGAAAGTTGTCTGTTCATATCCTTTGATCATTTATCAATTGGAGAATGGCTTGAATTCTTATAGACTTGAGTCAATTCTCTATATATTTTAGAAATGAGACCTTTATCAGAATCTTTGAATGTAAAAATGTTTTCCCAATTTATTACTTCTGATCTTGTCTGCTTCAATTTTGTTTGTACAAAAACTTTTTAACTTAATATAATCAAAATGATTTATTTGTTGTTCAGTTAGTTCCAGTTCTTCTTTGTACACAAATTCCTTCCTTCTTCACAGATCTGAGAAATAAACTATCCTATGTTCTTCTAATTTGCTTATAATATCACTCTTTATGACTAAATCATGAACCCATTTTGACCTTATCTTGGTATGTGGTGTTAGGTGTGAGTCAAGCCCTAATTTCTTCTATACTGGTTTCCAGTTTTCCCAGCAGTTTTTGTCAGATAGTGAGTTCTTATTCCAGCAGATAGGGTCTTTGGGTTTGTCAAACAGTAGATTGCTATAGTTATTGACTATTTGTCCTATAATCCTAACCTATTCCACTGATTGACTACACTATTTCTTAACCTGTACCAAATGGTTTTGATGACCGCTGCTTTATAATATAGTTTTAGATCTGGCATAGATAGGCCACTTTCATTGGCATTTTCTTTTTTTCATTAATTCCCTTCAAATTCTTGACCTTTTGTTCTTCCAGATGAATTTTGTTATTTTTTTTTCTAGGTCTGTAAAATAATTTCTTGGGAGTTTGATTTATATGACACTAAATAAGTAGATTAATTTAGGTTGTATTGCCGTTTTTATTATATTTACTTGGCCTACCCATGAACACTTGATATTTTTCCAACAGATTAGATCTGACTTTATTTGTGTGGGAAGTGTTTGTAGTTCTGTTTATATAGTTCCTGATTTTCCCTTGGCAGTATAAAATATTTGGGAATCTATCAACAATTATTTTGCATGGAATTTCTTTTTGTATCTCTTGCTGCTGGATTTTGTTGGTTCTAGTTTATTCTCATTACATATGATGTTTGCTGATGGTTTTAAATAGATGCTACTGATCATTTTAAGGAAAAAGTCTATGTTATAAAAGGAATTTGGTAGGACTCCTTCAATCCGTATTTTTTCAAATAGTTTATATAACATTAGAATTAATTGTTCTTTGAATGTTTGCTAGAATTCACATGTAACTCCATCTGGCCCTGGGAATTTTTCCTTAGGGAGTTGATTAATAGTCTCATTTTAGAAAAAGAAATACAACAAGCTACTTAAATAATTTATTTCCTCTTGTATTAACCTGGGCAATCTATATTTTTGTAGATATTCCTCCATTTCATTTAAATTATCAAATTTATTGGCATATAGCTGGGCAAAATAACTTAACAATTTCCTCTTCATTGATGAAAAGTTACCCATTTTCCTTCTTGAGAATAACAATTTGGTTTTCTTCTCTTTTTTCTAATTAAATGAAAGGTTTATCTATTTTGTTGATTTTTTTCCCCATAAAACCAACTCTTAGTTTTATTTATTAATTCAATAGGTTTCTTATTTTAATTTTTGTTAATCTTCCTTTTTATTTTCAGAATTTCAAATTTGGTATTTAATTCAGGATTTTAAATTTTTTTTTCCAGTTTTTTTAGTTGTAAGCCCAATTCATTGATCATTTTTTTTACTCTATTTTATGCTAGTAAGCACATAGAGATATAAAATTTCCCCTTATAACTGCTTTGGCTCCATCCTACAAATTTTGGTATGTTGTCTCATTGTCATTCTCTTGGATATAGTTGTTGATTGTGTCTGTGATTTGTTGTTTCACCCATTCATTCGTTAGAATTAGATTATTTAATTTTCCAATTAAATTTTGATCTATTTTCTCCTGGCTTTATATTGCATGTGATTTTTATTGCCTCATGATCTGAAAAAAATGCATTTGGTATTTTTGCCTTTCTGTATTTGATTTTGAGGTTTTTATGCCTTAACATATGGTCAGTTTTTGTATAGGTTCCATGAACTGCTGAGAAAAATGTAAGTTCCTTTCTGTCTCCATTCAGTTTTCTTCAAAGACTTATCATACTTAACTTTTCTAACATTTTATTTATCTCCTTAACTTCTTTATTATTTATTTTGTGGTTTTGATTCATCTAGTTGTGAGAGAACAAGGTTGAGATACCTCACTAGTATAGTTTTGCTGTCTGTTTCTTCTTGCATCTTTCTTAACTTCTCCAGGAATTTGGATACTATGCCACTTGGTGCATTTATATTTCTCTTCCAGGAATTTGGATACTATGCCACTTGGTGCATTTATATTTAGTACTGATATTGCTTCATTAACTATGGTACTCTTTAGTAAAATATAGTTTCCTTCCTTATCTCTTTTAATTAGATCTATCTTTGCTTTTACTTGATCTGAGATCAGGATTGCTATTTTTTTAGGTTTTTTTTTTTTTTTTTTTTTACTTCATTTGTAGCATAATAGATTCTGCTCCAGCCCCTTTACCTTCACTCTGTATCACTCTGCTTTAAATGTGTTTCTTGTAAACAACATATTGTAGGATTCTGCCCTTTAATCCAGCCTTTAATCTGATTCAGTTCACATTCACAGTTTAAGTATTAATTCTATATTTCCTGCCATCATATTTCCCTAAGTTATGCTTTTCTCTTTCCTTTCCTCCTTCCCTCTTACCCAGTATTTTGCTTATGATGACCACCTTCCTTAAATAGCCCTCCCCCTTTTTTTACACCTTTCCCCTAATATTTCTGTTTTCTTTTCTATTAGTCTTTCCCCTTCTTTTCCTTTCTTCTCCTGCTTCCCTATAAGTTGAGACAAGTTTCTCTGTGAAACCAACTATGTCTAATATTCTCTCTTTGAGCCAAATTTGATGAGCGTAAGATTCACATAATGCTCATCCCCTTTCCTTTTTTCCCTCAAGTATAATAGGTTTTCTTTCCCTTATTTTACTTCCTTTTCCCTCTTTTTCCAGTATGATCCCTTTCCACCTTGTTTCTTTTTCATATTATCACAATAAAATCAAATTATACCTGCACTCTCTTAAATATACCCATAACAAAAATATAGTTCTCAAGAGTTCTTTCCTTTTTATCTTTTTACACTTCTCTTGAATTCTGTGTTTAGAGATCAAATTTTTTGTTCAGTTCTGGTCTTTTCATTAGAAATAGGTGAAATTCACCCATATCATTGAATGTCCATGTTCTTCCCTGAAAGATAATGCGCATTTTAGCTGGATTGCTTATTCTTGACTGTAATCCAAGTTCCTTTGCCTTTCAGAATATCAGATTCCAGGCCCTATGATCCTTTAAGGTGGAAACTGCTAGGTCCTGGGTAATTCTAATTGTGACTCTTCAGTATTTAAATTGTTTCTTTCTTGTTAGGATTACCAGGTGAGAACTCAGGTTGTCTGGACAATTACAAGGTGAGAACTCAGGTTGACTTGACTGTTCTCTGGCTCAGACCTTTGATTCAGGCCTTTAAAGGGAGTTTACACCTTAGGAATTCTAGGAGGAGCAAGCTCATTGGTTGTAAGTAATTCCCACAAGTCCCGGGGAGTACCCACAAGTCCATTCTCTGGGAGGATAAAAAAGAGGCAACATTGATCCTGGAGAGCAGTCTGGATTGGGGAAGGACAAGAGCTGGAGGAGATTCAGAGCCAGGATTCAGGAAGAAGAGGCTGGCTGGAGGCTCCAGAAGCCTCCCAAGAAACCTGCTCATAGAGGAAAAGATTATACAGAAAATAAACCTCCTCCCAACTGAGTTCTCACCTTGTAATTGTCCAGACAACCTGAGTTCTCACCTGGTAATCCTAACACTTTCTGGCTACTTGTGATATGTTTTCCTTGGTGTGATAGTACTGAAATTTAGCCACAACATTCCTTGGGAATTTAATTTTGGAATCTCAGGAGGTGATCGGTGGATTCTTTCAATGGTTATTTTACCTTCTGATTTAAAGACATTAAGGCAGTTTTTCTTTATGATATCATGCAAGATAATGTTTAGGTTCCAAAAACATCATGGCTTTCAGCAAGTTCAGTAATCCTTACATTATCTATCCTAGATCTATTTTCCAGGTCAGTTATTTTTCCTACAAGATATTTCATATTTTCTTCTATTTGTTCATTTTTTTTTTTTTTGACTAGTTCTTGAAGTCTTATTGAATCATTCACTTCCATTTGTTCACTTCTAATTTTTAGTGCATTATTTTCTTCAGTTACCTTTTTTGGCTCTTTTTGTATTTGTCCAATTGAATTGTTTTATTCATTGCATTTTTTCCCTATTTCACAAATTTTGTTTTTTAATGAACTGGTATCTATTTTGTAAGGCATTATATGCTTTTTCCATTTCATCAAATCTATTTTGTAGGGAGTTCTATGCTTTTCTTATCCATTCTTTCAATGATCTCTCCCCTCCCCCCATTTTTCTTCTCTCTTTTAAGATCATTTATGCATTCTTCCAAGAAAGTCTTATGAAATGGGGAACCAGCTCTCATCTCCCTTTGGAGCTTCATCTGGAGTTGATTTGCCTTTAGGAACCTCAGGATTTAGTCTGTTCTTTGTGTGTCTCTCTCTCCATAAAAACTGTCTATGGTGAGAGGTCATTTTGGTTTTTTTTTCCCATTTTTTTAAGGGTTGAGGTATGCTTTTAACAAAAAGGGAGCAATAGCTGATTTAGTTTGCCCTGGAGCAGTTCTGCTGATTGACTTTTGGTGCTGGGTAATCGCAGCCAAGAACCATGTTCTTCCAGGACTCAATGGTTTGCAATTTGCCTTTTATAGCAAATCTGCCAAACCACCTGCTTGCAACCAGGACAGAGCAGTCTAAGTGACTCACAGAAGATTCTCAGGTGCATGGAAGCTGCAGTGCTCTGGTTCCCCACCCCATCTTCTTGCCCCAGTCTCCCTGTGTAGCAATCTGGGCTTACCAGACTGCCCCCTAGCTAGTTTGAAACAAACCTGTTTCGAAGTTCTTCCAAGGTATCTTTCTGGAAATGTGTTGTACTCCAAATATTTGTGGGTGCTTTGACTTCAAAACTAGTTTAGAGGCTTAATCAACTGTTGGTTTGAGAGGAGGTTAGAGGAGGTTGCTCTCTGCCACCTATGGTAGTGAAATAATATAGATGGATAAGAGAAGAGGGCCCAGAACATATTCCTTTAGAACCCTGTAGTTAATGTGCTTTATCTGAATGAAGAACCAACAAAAGAGACTCTAGAGTGCTCAGTAAGGTGAGAGGAGAATCAGGAGAGAGTATTATCTTGAAAACCTAGAAAGAAGTGAATTTTAAGAAGAGGGTGATCAAAGAGGGTATCAAAGATTTGAAAAGGTCAATAAGGTGATGATTGAAAAAAGACCATTATATTTGGCCATGAAGAGATTGTTAATAACTTTGTAAAGAACAGTTTTGATTGGTGAGTTTGGAAGTTAGTCTCTAAAGAAAAACAAAGTGAGAGGAAAGGATAACTATTAAAGACACCTCAAGGAATTTAGATGAAAAGGATAGATAGTTTGATAAGTGGTAGAGATGGATGAATCAAGAAAGGATTTTGAGAAGATGCAGGAGACATGGACTTGTTTGTGGGCAGTAGGAAAGTACCCTCTAGATAGGGAGAAATTGGTTGGAGAATACAGGATGGAGTTCTCCATGATAAGGAAGAAGGGTCAAGGACCAAACTCTTCATTTGAAATGTGTTAAGGGGAGGAGATAGTTGCAGAAGACTTCTGATTGATGTGAGATGAGGAAGGGGAAGAGAAGGAAGCTCATGGGGAATGAATGGTTTGTTTTTTTCCTGCAAAATATAAGGCAAGATTTTCAGTTGAGAAAGGTGAGACAAGACAGATTATGAGAAGTTTGAGGAGGGATGAAAAGATTTTGAAAAAAAATGCTATTTTGGTTGACATAATTTGGTTGAGAAGGTATAGAAGGATCTTTTGAAAATCCAGTTGAAGTCATATAACATACATTTGTAGTAGACTTAATTTCCAGCTTTTTTCAGTGTTTAAGAGCAAAGACAATGAACATAAGGAACAATCTAAGGCTGATTGATGCAGGACAGGACTAGATAGATCATAAGGTAAGGAGGTAAAGGACATAAAGTAAGAAAAGAGGATAGTGTAGTGATTCACCAAGGGATCAAGATAGGGAATGGAGAAAAGTATAGGACTGATATGAAAAACCTGGAAGGGATTGGAGATTGTTGTTCAATTCTTTTCATTGGGTCTAATTGTAATTCCATTTGGAATTTTCTTTCTTTTTTTTTTTTATTAATTTTATAATTATACATTTTTTGACAGTATATATGCATGAGCAATTTTTTTTATAACATTATCCCTTGTATTCATTTTTCCAGATTTTCCCCTCCCTCCCTCTACTCCCTCCCCTATATGACAGGCAATCTCATACATTTTACATGTGTTACAGTATACCCTAGATATAACATATGTATGTAAATCCAATTTTCTTGTTGCACATTAAGTATTGGATTCCGAAGGTATAAGTAACCTGGGTAGATAGACAGTAGTGCTAATATTTTACATTCAATTCCCAGTGTTCCTTCTCTGGGTGTAGTTGTTTCTGTCCATCATTGATCAGCTGGAAGTGAGTTGTATCTTCTTTATGTTGAAGATACCATTTGGAATTTTCTTGCCAGAGATACTACTGGCTCTGCCATTTCCTTCTCCAGCTTGTTTTACACATGAGGAAACAGAATGGAAGTGGTTTGCCCAGAGTGACACAGCTATTGTCTGAGGCCAGACTTGAAATCAGAAAGATGACTGACTTCAGGTTTCAGAATCTACCCACAGAAGCAGCTGCTTCTCTTCCCCTGATTAGAGGTAAAAATTAGGGTCTGGCTTTGTGAAGTAGAGAAAGCTGGGGAATGAAAATAGATTGTGATTAAGGAAATTTATGAATTCATGAAAATCGTAGTGTTTTTGTAGGTGATCATCTCTGTATATGTCTGAGCTGGATTGGAGTAGTCCATGCCAAATGTGTAAATTGAGGAGCTTTTAGGATGTTTCTGGGAGCATCAATATATATATATATGTGTGTGTGTGTGTATATATATATATATATATATATATATATATATATATATATATATATATATATATATATATATATATTGAGATTCCCTAGTATGAGTTGAGAAGAAATTGTGAGCCAGGCATTGAACTCATTGAGAAAAGAATTGTGTTCTGGAGGCAGGGAGACAACAACTACCAGAATTTTGCTTGGAAGCTACCAGAATTTTGATTGGATTGTAGATAAAGATGGAGTGAGTGTCCCTGCCTGTCCTATGGGAGATGATGCTGAATTCTTAGACGGGGATAGTGGATACGGGTGCCAACTCTGGAGTCAGGAAGAACTGAATTAAAATATGACATTATTAGCTGTGTGATCCTGGGTAAGTCACTTAAGATTCAATTTACTCAAATGTAAAATGAGTTGGAGAAGAAAATGGCAAATCACTCCAGCATCTTTGCCAAGAAAACCTAAATAGGGTCACAAAGAGTCACAATAATACAAAAAGTATTGAGTGAATCTTAAAGGAGAAGTACTGAATTGTGATAGAAGGGAAAGAACTAGAAGTAGTGATGAGTGTGTAGCAAAGTGTTTCAAATCCTTTACCTAAGATAGTTAATTGGCAGGCCGGGGATTGCAGGTAATCACTGTCATTAGGAACAATCTTCAATTCAGTGAGAGCCAGAAAATGGAATGAGTGGGAAAAGATTTAAGATGAAAGTAGGTTTATTTTCTGCATTGTAGAGAGTACAGTAGAAAGGATAGGTAGTTTTAGAATAGAACATTGATTGTAATTGAGTTAGACAGTTTAAGCTTTGTAATCATTGATAAAGAGAGGTAGCTTATCATTAGAGAATGACTTCCTGTAGGTTTTATTATTCACTGAGATTTGTCCTCAAGATGGAGTTCTTTTAGGACCTTAGGCACTTCAGATTTGGAGACTAGTTCTGAGAACCATAAGAATGGTTACTTCAGTTTCGTGGAAGCTGAGACCTAGAGCAATAGGTATTTTGCTTCTTCTGGGGGACTACTGGATTGTAGAGAGTCTGGAATGTCTGGGTTAGGAATTTAAATTTTATTACATATAATGGAAAAAATGATTCATTTGAATTCAGAGGACTTGGGTTTCAGTCTTATTTTTGTCACTTATTGTATGATAAGAATAAGTTAATAAACATCACTGGACTTTGTAATGTTCTGGTTAGTTTTCTGGAAGTCTTTGGACCAGCCTTTATTTCAGCAGAGTAATCACCATGAAAATAGCCAGAGATAAAGTCCAAAAATCTTTATTGTCTCCTTCACAGTCTTGTCTCCTTGCTTTGGGGCCTGGAAGTCCTCCAGAATGTGTCTTGGTTTCTACTGGGGGAGACAGGAGGACCACCACAATGGTGTCTGTCTTGAAGTCTCCCTGAGTCTGGGAGCTTGTACTCCAGCCTCCAGTCCCCTGTCTGTTCCAGGCCCTTCTAGTCCCCCTCTAAGTCTGACTCTGGCCTCTTAAATATTCTATTATAATTAAATCATTACAGTATACTGAGTATAAATCAATCAGTACATCATTAGGGCAATCAAAATGAACTAGAGAACTCTCATATTAAACTAGCTAACCATTGTCTTATCAATTCCACTAAGATGTTTTGGGACTAAATCAGTCATATTGAGTTTTAAGTATATTTATTCAGAGTTCCGGCCCATTACAGGATCTCAATTTCCTCGTCTGTAAAATGTGATTTGAATAGAAGATCCAAAGCATATCTTTGAGCTCTACTTAAATAACTCTATGACTTGAAACTTCTTTGTAAATTGATCTATTTTACTCCCATTTGGGATCATGAACCATGGATCTAGAGCTAGAAGGGAACTTAGAGCTCTCTAAGTATGTTATAAAAAAAGCTCATCTTAAAGAATATCTGTTCTAAGAAAATTTTATTTCTTTTTCTTTTCTTTTTTTGCAGTGCAATAGCAATGCAAAGTTAAAAGACTTGCCCAGGGTCATATAGCTAGGAAGTGCTAAGTGTCTGAAGCTGGATTTGAACTTAGAGCAGCAGTCCTGTAATCAGAAGGACCTATCTACTGTGCCATCTAGTTGCCCCTTGTATTTCTTTTAAGGAAAAAAATGCACTCTAAATATGTTCTCCATATATAAAAATGAAACAACTCCATTGTCTATAGGCTGTTTATTTTAAGATTTTTCTGATATTGATGATGAATTTGTACTTGGCTACCTATACTCTGTTGCTTTGGTAAGCCTGTGTTCTATGACTTTTGCATTCTGCCTAAGGTTAAATTTTATGATTGCTATTAAATAACACTCAGAATTTTGAATCTTACAGAACCTTATTTCATTAGCTAATTCAAATTTCTGCTCTTTAAAGCTAAGGATAGTGAGTAGACCTGTGGTTGATTGGTATAGAAAATTCCTAGATGAAGAAACATTCTTTTTTTTTTTTATGCTATACAGTAATAATAAAATTTATTTTTTTTTTATAATTTTTTTTCACAGAATATATGCATGAGTAATTTTTTTAAAATAATATTATCCCTTGTATTCATTTTTCCAAATTATCCCCTCCCTTCCTCTACTCCCTCCCCTTGATGACAGGCAATCCCATACATTTTACGTATGTTACAATATAACCTAGATACAATATATGTGTGTAAATACCATTTTCTTGTTGCACATTAAGTATTAGATTCCGAAGGTGTAAGTAACCTGGATAGATAGACAGTAGTGCTAACAATTTACATTCACTTCCCAGTGTTCCTTCTCTGGGTGTAGTTATTTCTGTCCATCATTGATCAACTGGAAGTGAGTTGGATCTTCTTTATGTTGAAGATATCCACTTCAATCAGAATACATCTTCATACAACATTGAAGTGTACAGCGATCTTCTGGTTCTATTCATTTCACTCAACATCAGTTGATGTAAGTCTCTCCAAGCCTCTCTGTATTCCTCCTGCTGGTCATTTCTTACAGAGCAATAATATTCCATAACCTTCATATATCATAATTTACCCAACCATTCTCCAATTGATGGACATCCATTCATCTTCCAGTTTCTAGCTACTACACAAAGAGCTACCACAAACATTTTGGCACATACAGGTCCCTTTCCGCTCTTTAGTATTTCTTTGGGATATAAGCCCAATAGCAGCAATGCTGGGTCAAAGGGTATGCACAGTTTGATAACTTTTTGGGCATAGTTCCAAATTGCTCTCCAGAATGGCTGGATTCTTTCACAACTCCACCAACAATGTATTAGTGTCCCAGTTTTCCCACATCCCCTCCAACATTCATCATTATTTGTTCCTGTCATCTTAGCCAATCTGACAGGTGTGTAGTGGTATCTCAGAGTTGTCTTAGTTTGCATTTCTCTGATCAGTAGTGATTTGGAACACTTTCATATGAGTGGATATAGTTTCACTTTCATTATCTGAGAATTGTCTGTGATGAAGAAACATTCTATCAGCTACTTAGAGACTTAACAACAGTTTCTTCAGCTATAAAATCTATAAATTTGTAAAATGAAGAGGTTAGACTGGATGAACAATGTAGTTCAGTTTAGCTTACAAGCTAAATGAACTGTTCAAATGGATAACAATAACAAATGACACTTAGTATTTTAAAGTTTGCATAGTATTACAAAGTTTATATATATTTTTGATCCTCACAACTACTTTTAGAGGTTTATACTATAAGTATGTTTATTTTTTACAGATGAATAAACTGAATGTCAGTTTTATGTCACTGACCCATCATAGTCTTATACCTAATTGTATGTGAGAGGTCTGATGGAACTCAGGTCTCTTTGGTGCTACTTCCCATTCATTCATTCATTCATTCATTTATTTATTTATTCTAATTTTTTTGGTGTGTGTGTTAGAGGCAGTTTTGGATTAAGTGACTGTCTGAGGCTGGTTTTGAATTCAAGCTCTCCTGACTTCAGGATCACTAAGTACTCTATCCCCTGTGCCATCTAGCTGTCCCATTTTGGTGATAATCCCAGTGTTTTGTCTGCTATGCCAGATTGCCTTTCAAGAATCTCACTTATAACTGCATTAATAAAGAGAACTAATTCATTGTGTATCTTGATAAATTGCTTAACATCCCTAAAGTAATATAGTCAATAGCGAACATTAACTGGCCATCATACAGAGGCATGGTTAATTTTAACTTCCAGAAATTCACATAGAAATTTATAACTTTATCACTAAATTAGCACACTTACAATCTATAAGTATTAGCATTTTAAGAATGCGAATAATATTTGATTAAGCTAAATTAAAAAGCTCCCAGTCTATCTTACCTTTTCTCACCTTGATTTAATAATAGTTTGATTTTTTTCTAAATTTTGAATTTTTACCTATATTAATAGCTTTGACCTGGCAGGTAACAAAGCTATGAGAAACCATTTACCATTCTCTTCATTATGTAATACAGCTCATCTACGCAGTGAGCTTACTTTTAGTATATAGTAATTTGTTATGCATTTAATATTATTGGGTGTTTACTACTTGGTACACTTGTCACGAATTGCCCTTTGATATTCTGCAATACTTTTAAGAATTTATAGTGCATTTAGATCTACTGTCAATCTAATAATTTATGAAAAAAAAAAACACATATCTTTCATAGATTGAGTTAATACTCTTAGCAGTTGGTCAAGTTTTATTTTCATGTTTTGAGATTTAAGAGTAAATATGATTTAAATCTTTATAGTCAGTTTTGATTTTTAGCTAATTGAATTATCTATCCAAAAAGCATTAGAAATATTTCCTACTAATATCTTTTTAATCTTTGCTTTTAAATACACACACACACACACACACACACACACACACACACACACACACAATCAAGATGTATACATTCATAGGAATCCAAAACAGTAAGAGAAAAAAAGTATGGATATTAATTAACATAGCAATATGGGTAGTAATAGAGAAGGAACTATACATTTTTTGAAGTGCTCAAGACTATGTAGGAGATGATACTGAAAGAAGCAAAGATGCACAGAATGGATGGATTCTGTCAGAAAACACAGGGAGAAAGTAAAGAGAGATGCAAGCAAAAATTTGTATAAAAGGAAACTACTTGAATGGTTGGAGGATCTGCTGTTCACAAAAGAGATGGAAACTCCATAGAATAAGAGACATACAGATGTTGAGATTTTGAATTTGTTTTGTTCTAGGTAAATTTTGGATAAAAATGCATATTAATACACTCCAAGGGTTCATTAACATCATCAGAATGTTTTCAGTACTCAGGCAAATGTCTCGTTGGCAAGATACTTAGAGATTTATTTTAAATCAATAAAAAAAAATCTATGTCATGATTTTAAAAGAAAATACCTCCAAGCTTATTATAGTGAATATGTGTTGTGAAAGCATTATTTGCAAAAATGTCAATTAAAATATTTTTTCATTTATGCTAGAATGTAGCTAAAGTTTTGGTAATAAAATGTCTCAGTTAATTGGCTAGATATCCTTTTAAGTAGCAATTGTAAAAACAGATTCCAATGTCAGTCCTAAGAATACATGTTACAAAGAGTCAAACCATTTAATTATAAGAAAACTTATCAAAACTATATAAAAACTAATATTTCATCAGACCTTTAAAGAATAATTGAAAATCTTAAAAATGGCTTTGGAGGAGATGCACAAATACTTAGACATGTATCATTTAGAACTTTTCTAAGTGGAGTATTTTTATTTGTTTTTATCTGTGTTACCACTGTGGTGTTTTATTTAGCATGGAAAACTCATAGGTCGATGCCCCCTTGTGGTCCTTCAAAATATATATGCATGTGTTATCTAGAATATACATACATACATAAACACACAACACATACACACACACACACACACATACATTAAACTAAACTGGTTGCTTTTCCATGAGTTTGAATTGAATTTTCTTATAAGATTAAAAAATAGAGACATTTTAAACTTTTTGGTGAATTTGTAAATAAATTTTTTTATTTTTTGGGTAAATTTAACTATGAGGTTGTTTTCTCTTTTTGTTTCCCCAGCAAAGAAAAGGTATTTGGGGTTAAGTGACTTGCCCAGGGTCATACAGCTAGGAAGTGTTGGTGTCTGAAGCCAGATTTGAACTGAGGTGCTCTTGACTTCAGGGCTGGTGCTCTAGTCACTGTGACCACCTGGCTGCCCTGAGGTTGTTTTCTTAGTAAAGAGAGCTTAGTGACATTTATGTATTATTATCTTTGTGTCTCTTAAACTTTAAATTGTAGAACAGATATTGATGTGCATTGATAACAAGACATTTGTTATAACAGTGAAATCATAGATCTGATTTTCCCCCAGCAAAGGTAGAGGGCCTCTTATTGAGGTAAAGAGGATGACCCTGGGATTCTCACACTGTCCAGGGGTTCTCAAATTACAGCCCGCGGGCCAGGTGTGGTCCACTGAGGACATTTATGTGGCATACCCGATTATGGCAAATGGGCTGAGTGGTGGAGACAGAGTGTGAGGTTTTGTTTTTACTATAGTCTGGCCCTCAAACTGTCTGAGGACAGTGAACTGGCCCCCTATTTAAAAAGTTTGAGGACCACTGCCAGAGATGAATGAAATACAGTCTCTGGCAGGAACTATCAAATTAGAAAGCTTGATTGGTCTTTTGAGGACTAGTCTGGCCAAGTTTGGAAAGGTTCATCATCAGAAGATTGTGATCACCAGTTTATTTTGATGTGTTTAGTTGAGGAGTGGAGAGTGTGGCTGGGAATATGACACAGTGATCATGAGGACTGAATTTCATAGCCAGGGAGCCCCAGTTGAAATCTTAGCTGTCCTATTTACTGTTCCTGGACCTTCCTTGTAAGGTCTTTTTTGTTCCTTATCTATAAAAGGAAAGGTGAACTGGATGGTTTTTGAGGCCTATTCAATTCCTACATCTTATCATTTGAAAGATATGAATGGATGAAGATATGCTTTGAATGGAACACTTATGCCACAGATTTAAAAGAGGGGAAATGACTTTCCTAAAGGCAGTTAGCTATAGCTTTATAAGTGGTGAAGTTAAGTTGATACTGAAACCTTTATCTTCTGACTTTGTTGCACTGGTTCTAGTATACTATGAAATCTTAGTTGAATGTAACCAAATAGAAGATAATTAGGTCAGTTTTCTTATGATTGAATAGTTTTTTATTATGTGTTAGTTACTAGTAACTTCTTACTATAATTGATAAAAAGCTTCACACTAATGAAAATGTGAACATTTAGTAGGTTTTAACTTTTAAAAATAGTTCCTAGTGGCACTTTATGTAACAATAATTTATGTATAAATATAAAACATATATGTTGACTACATAGTAATGAAACAGAATTGGGTTTGACACAAAATCAGTCTCATTACTTTATTGCCAAATGATATAGCTATTTGTGCAAACAAATTGAAAATTGCAATAATTGCTTTTCTATAATTAAGTCACTTGTGTTTATTTTTATATGTAAATGAATGAACCTGTGTTCCCCTTTAGAAGAAATGAGTTGCAGTTTCATGAAATTATTTAAATTTCATCAAGAAATCAAGTGGTTGTTACTGTTCAAATCAGGTATATTCAGGTATCATCTTTTCCTCCTTTAAATTTTTTTTTCTTAGGCAGTGTTGTAGAAGAGTAATTAAAAAAAAAAATCCTTACCCCAAACATAAAAGCTATCCCTTTGCTCCAAAAATATATTACCAGAACAACAAAAAATCTTTACACTAAAAAATAATTCAAAATATTAAGAAACTTTTCACCCTTTCTCTTTTTTTATTCCCCTTTGGGAAATTTACTTGGTCAATGTGAGTGTTATCTTTCTCAATTCTCAGAATTTGACCTGCTCTACCACTACTTTTAGCTAATGCTTTCTTTCTCATCTGATTCTGTTAATACTTTATCTTATTAGCAGATACTTTGATTGTAGCTGTATGTAAAGGAATTTTTGGTGGTAAATTTTTCTTCTGAGAAACACTAAGTTATTTGTCCTATCTTTAGTATCTACCTGCTTATTTCAGGAAGGAAAAATGAAATTAAAATTGATTGATGTCCTTCTTTTGGGGGGAAAAAAGGGGAACTATGTGTGTGTGTGTGTGTGTGTGTGTGTGTGTGTGTTATGTAGATAGATAGATGTTTGTTTTTTAAACATTAAAAGCATATGTATCCAATTTACATATTTACTAATTAAAAAGTCTTCCTGGAAACATTAAGTAGACTATCTTCTATAACCTTTAACATTGTTGCTAATGGATATAGCCTAGAAAATTTCATAGAAGGTCCTTTAAATAATGTAAATGATTATGAATATGTAACTAGTTAATATGCAGCTACGAAAGGATTATCATGTAGAGGTTAATGAACATGCTGCTCTTATGGTTTGCAGGGCTTTTCTTTTTGTGCTTTTAGCTCACTTCATGCATGGAAAGACGTGCATTGGGAATGGAAAGTATCCTGTCTTGTTTTTAGTCTCATCTTTTAATGGGCCAATTAAATAAGAACTTTTAAGAAGGATTTCATAAAGATTTCTTTTTTTTTTTTTCAATTTACATTTAATTCTGTTTGTTTTATAATCACTATCAAATCTGAAACAGTGAAATGGATTGATGTGGTTTTATCCTAGCTATTCCAGATGTAAAGCCAGTACTCTTATATATTACCACTGTTATTAAGTATTGCTACATGATTGATACTTACTGGGAAGCTTCATTTTAAAGCTGATTTTTTATTCTAAATTAGTACTGTGGTTAGGTCTATGTTTATAGATTTTGCTTTATAATATTTCTGTTATGTTACTACTGCTATTGCATTTAAGAGATAGTAAAGGAGAACATTTATGTTAAGAATTGTCAAAATATAGGAATTTAATAGAAAGCTTTAAAATTCTTGTAGTTTGGGATCAAATATATTTTATGTATAACGGTAGACATCTGATGGTGTGTCTCAGTTTAGATGGGATTTTTGTATTGTTTTTATTATTTTTAGATTCATTTGTTAAATAAAGATCCTAGTATTGAAGTTCTTCAAATTGTTAGGTTAGATAGGTAAAAGTATAGGGAAAAAAGGGTCTTCAGTTTTCAGTACAGTTTTTCATATATTTTCCTGGTGCTTTTGGTTAGTGTTAGCCAGTCGTATTTGGGCATACTTTATCTAAAAATTTGAGAGTGCTTTACTGTGATCAAGCATGTTTTTTAAAAGACGTGATTTTAATTCAACCAGACCAGGAAAACAAGTAGCTTCTGTGCTTGTTTTACACAGTCAGAGAAGTATAATAGAAATGTTTTATAATAGTTTTAAATGGCAAAATGATATGTTTAGAAACATTCTAAGATTTGTGTTTAGTCTCTTAAGGGATCTAGGTTTAAGAATTCAGGGGGAAAAATGTGCTGTTCAAAGTGTGTCTTTATTCTAAATATATATTCCTGAAAATGTAGTAGAATAACATTGATAAATTCATTTTTAATGCTTCAGAATAAAAATTACAGGTCAGAGTACTTGGAGATGTACTGATAAAATAAAACAGTTTCATTATTGTCTTAATTTATATTTCTTACTGAGTAAGTATGAATTTACATTGGTATCTTGTTATTCATAACATTTTTGTATTCTGTAAAATATATAACACTGAAAATGGGTGTATAGATTGTGCAAAATCCTAGTTATCTTATATCATGTCACCTAATAGTTATGGAGCAGGTATTGTACCCCAATATGAAGTGGAAAGCTGTAATTTGTCCTGCAGTTATCAGCTTGCATTCGAGTGTTGTGATAGAGTACATTGCTTAAAGACTAACATTCACTTCCCAATGCATTGACAAATAAAAATGTCCACAGAGATGCTATGAAATCTGTGAAGCTGCTGTTGTAGTTTTCTGATACAGTGACATTGCAGCTGTGTGCTAAGCCTTGTTTTTTCATGAGCAGTTATCTGTTTTAATGACAGGTGGTCACTGGCTGCCAAGAAAAGATCCAACACTGGTAAGTGAAAACTGTTTGATTACATGTGTAAAATACTTAAAAAGTAAGTGTTTAGTAAAATAAAACATATAGACTATTAAATTTTCTTAGTATTATAGTTATTGAATGATATTTGGTGTTGCTGTTTTACTGTGATTTATCCTTTTCAGATGTTTATTTGCTTAAAATGGCTGTGTTCACATGTTTTGAAGTACAGTGAAATAATTTTTCTTTAATTGCCCTCATTTTAAGAGTAAAAAATATAAATAATATAGAAAGAATATTGAACCATCTTTTGAATCTGACTAATAATTAGAAATGGTCTATTTTGAGAGAAATTCTTGTGAGGTAGAGAAGAATATGAGAATGTCTTTTTTTTTTTTTTTTTTTTTTTTTTTTAAATAAGCAAATGGGATGGGATACATTTTTTCAAAGTTTAGGAAATTCTGCAAATTCCTACCCTGTCTCAGCATTCTTTCAGGACAACAGATTTGGTGAAGGGAGATTATTGGAGAAGTGAAGTATGAGTTATTTGCTATTTTTATGTACCAATCTGTAGTTAATAAGACACATGCTTGATAAATAATACATATATAACATTTCAGGAAAATATACTATTTAATGGAAAATGAAATCTTATGAGTTACCATGAGGTATAGCAGTTGATTTTACAGATATCAAATTATAATATAGCCACGCTGTGTTTACCAAGATTTTACTGAAAGAACGGGAGCTGTCCTGATTATTGTCTCCAGGGTTATTGCAGAATCATAGGAACTGCCCCCTCCCCCGTCTCCTCCACCCCCCCTTTAGTGGTGAGATTAAACCTTTGGTTATACACCATCAAGCATATAATATTTTAAATTTATTTTAAGAGGCTTTTTCTTCATGCCTGAGAGATCTCCAAGGAAATAATTTATAGTTAGTGTATATCAAATGTTTTTTTGGTTTCAATGCACATAGTCTGCAAGCAGTGGATAAGAGCAAAAAATCAGTGCAATCTGTATACATCATCATATTAAATTTTGACTATTTGCTTGCAGAAAATAATCTAAAACTAATAAGTTCTACACATATATATTCAAAGGCTGCATTAATTTTCAATAAGAACAGCATTATCATTGTGCCCACTGGTGCTACAGTTAAATCTGTCAACATTTCTATAATGTACCTTTATTTTGGAGCACCTTATATGGCTTTTCCATATAAATTTGACAAGATTAATACAAGTTCTGGCTTAAGAGTGAATCTTTTTTCCCCCCTCCAAACTTTATCCCTCACGTTTGTTAGAAATTTATTTTTAGAGTAATAGAATTTCTAGGATTAGCTAATTTAGTATTAACTGTTATATAAGTGAATCTTTTGTATTAGCATGAAAAAGAATCTTCTCTTTTTTTATTTGACAAAGTATCAAATTTGGTATGGTTAAAGCAAATCTGCCATAATAGTATGTTAAAAGTCTTATGGAGTGAGCTAAAACTAAGGTAAGGGTTCTGATTGGCATAAATGATTTAAAGAAATTAGGAAATGTAATCATGATGCACTGGTTGATAAGGTCAATCAAAATATGGCATTCAAATCGGTAATACAAAAATGATGGATGAAGACATAAAATTGTTGCAAAGGTGTTATAGTAAAATAAGAGATGGAACATGATAAAAATGAAGATAATAGCTGATAGCTAATGGGTCAATAATACTTTAAAGCACTGTATATACAATATTTCATTTAAGATTGAATTGGGTATATTTTGATCTTTCAGGTGGACAAAATATTTTTCTAGAAAATTTAATTTCTTGGTTTAAACGTATTCTTTGTTTAGTATCATCTGCAAACGTGGCTTTAAAGCTTTCAGTGAAAAGTTCCAAAATTTATAAGAACAAGAAAAGTTATTTGTTAAAAGCAAAAATGAAGAAATTGTCAATTTTTTCTGTGATACAACAGTGCTATTGTTCATCTAGGATTCACCCCACCAAGGAGAAATGGTTAATCAGGTTCTCTTTGTAAAATTCTTAAGCATTTGAGAGATTCTGTTTGGAAATTTTTGGTTCAATGATTAGCTTCCCCCCCTCCCCCCATGATAGTACTCTAGCACATATTTTTTGTGAAATCCTCTTTCTATCAAAAATATATTAGTCTGATCATCCCAACTTATTAATCAGATTTGGTTTAGATGACATTAGACTATTTCTAATTATTAAATTTCTTTTAAGGAATAGTTATTTATCACTATTTAAATAGTTATTTTTACTTATCAAAGGCAATTTCAAATATTATATGTCACTTGGTAGGAAAAATAAAGGTTTCGTGACAGTGATTACTTTTTGAACTAAGTGAAGTTTTCTTCATTGCCTTTTACTTCAATTGCTTTTTTCTATCATTTGACCTATGTTCAGTGAATATAAACTTAAGTTTAGGTTATAAGCAAAATCAAATTAGGAAGACAGATTTATTGAGAAAATCTTATTTATAACCTGTGTCACTTCTCTCTGTTATCATGGATAATTGAGGGAAATATAGCATGGCACAGCTTTATTTTATAATAACATTTTATTCATTTTTTCCTTTAAGAAACATAAATTTTTTTACTTTTATTTTACAAGTATTGAAGATAGTAATGCTAAATATTCCAAATTTTCTAGAAGTGACATGTAGTTGATGTTAGTTTTGTATAATAATAATGACAGTAATGATATTTACATAGTTCCTACTGTGTGCCAGGTACTGTATTAAGTCTTATTTGATTGTTACAGCAACCTGAGAGATATTATCATTTCCACTTTAAAGTGAAGGAAACTGAGGTAAAAAGACTCACCCCTTATTCAGTTACTCAGATAGTGATTGAGGTCATATTTGAAGTTCTGTCTTTTGACTCTAGGTCCCAGTGCTTGGTGCATTATAGTACCAACTAGCTGCCCTGATGAAAATGTAGTTAGAAAGGTGAGTTTTGTACTCACAATACCTTTATTTTCTCAAGTTCCTGGTCTGTTTTAGAGGATACAAGAGTATTTGCTAAATTTACCTGATAGACCTTTATTTAACTTTTTATTTTTGTGAGGTTTTTTTTTAACTTCTCATCTATTTCTTTCTTTCTTTCTTTCTTTCTTTCTTTCTTTCTTTCTTTCTTTCTTTCTTTCTTTCTTTCTTTCTTTCTTTCTTTCTTTCTTTCTTTCTTTCTTTCTTTCTTTCTTTCTTTCTTTCTTTCTTTCTTTCTTTCTTTCTTTCTTCCTTTCTTTCTTCCTTTCTTCCTTTCTTTCTTTCTTTCTTTCTTTCTTTCTTTCTTTCTTTCTTTCTTTCTTTCTTTCTTTCTTTCTTTCTTTCTTTCTTTCTTTCTTTCTTTCTTTCTTTCTTTCTTTCTTTCTTTCTTTCTTTCTTTCTTTCTTTCTTTCTTTCTTTCTTTCTTTCTTTCTTTCTTTCTTTCTTTCTTTCTTTCTTTCTTTCTTTCTTTCTTTCTTTCTTTCTTTCTTTCTTTCTTTCTACAAGTAAGTAGTGCAGTACTGTTTTTCTGATTTTAAAGATGAGATGTCAAGAAAAAAAAAATTGCCAAGAACTCACAAATAGATGTATTTTATGAAAGAGGCGGAACTGGAACTCAGTCCTTAGGACTATAACCTGTTATTTTTATTAGATGAAGATGTCTTTTATAATAGCACAGTAGGATACTTGACTTGGGAGTCAGGAGTCTAGGGTCTGCATTCTACCTTAGACATGACCATGTAACAGTAGGTAAGCCACTTTATCTTTCATAGCCTCAGTTTACTGGTCTGTACAATGAGGATAATAATACTTAGGCTATGTATCTCATTGAGTTGAATGGAAAATATTTTGTAAAATTTAAAAGTTTATGTAAACATCTTAAAGAGCCATTGCTATTCATAGTTATGATAGCACAGAGAATAATAACAGGTTAAATATGAAGATATATATTTTTGAAAAAGAGAAAGACCTATATGTTCACATTGTAGAAACACAACTTTATATAATTGTTTAAATCTCCTAAGATAAAGTAGTATCCCATTTTCTACAAATAGCAATTTAACTATAAATTTTGTTTCATTTACTGTTTCTTGGGAAAGTCACCATACTTGGACTAATTGTGTATTTCTAGTAATAAGTGATTAAATTTTCCAAGGTATTTATGTATTTATTTGTGTGCACCTTTGGCCAAACCAGTTTCAGAATTTGAGTTTTCTATTTTGTTAGATTTTTGACAGTAGGTTTCATGCATCTAAATTATTCTTTATTAAGACATTGATTTTTTTTAAAGTAGGTTGACTGATAAGAAAAAAAAGATTAGTTTTCATAATTAATAATTTCAAACAATGGAACAGAGACATGCAAGACTTAATTGCTCAAACTATTCTTATTTATCAATATAACCATGATATTGCTCCTTCAGGAAGATTCAGCTTAAAATTTTTTCCTTGTGTCTTTTAATCCTCCATTCCTGTATACTGTTCATATACCTTTTCAAGATGTTTTTAGAGAAAGATGACATCTTGATTATGTATGCAAACTGCCAGTGACACTTCATCATTAAATCCTGTTACATGTGAGAGGCATCTTTGCCATATATGTTCTGAAATATAATAGATGTGCAATAAAATATTTGCTCAGTTGAATTAAAAGTTGCAAGTTTTGATTTCTTTTGGCAAGAGGTTTTTTCCCTATCCAAATCTAGAAATGCTTCATGAAATTGCCCCTTCTTAAATAGTTACTGGCCATAGTTAAAAACAAAAACAAAAAAAACCTTTCTTAAATGAAACTTAGCATTTTGAAAAATTATAATTTAAAGTCCATTAAAATATTGCAAATTAAAACTGCACACATATACAAATTAAAAAACCTCATTTTAAAATAATTATAACAAAACAAACTGAAAACCTTAATAATTGAATAAAATATTGAAACAAATTGAATTTTATTTCTATATAGGAAAATAAAATTTTATGGCAAAGATATTAGAAAATAACTTATTTAATGAAAAAATTGGCATAAGATTTGTTGGAAATGAGATCAATCAATTTTTTTTTCTTACAAGTCCTTCCAATTCTAAAAAAAAAAAAAATAAAATTCAGCAATCTCACTGCTTTAATGTTTAATCTCTTTTCTTTTTTGGAGTTTTAAGCTGGTCCCAGAAGTCCTTGTGTCACTTTTATACTAAATAAGTGATGTAGAACTTGGTTCTTTCTCCCAACACTTATTCTTGTCAGTTGCATTCATGAAGATGATCAGAGATATTTGAGAAAATCTTGTTTTTTATGGTTTTTATAATACTTTAAAAGTGAAACATTTCTTAGGGGGATTAGTGCTGATTTGCAAGGCTAAGTCTCACCCTTATCCTCTCCAACATCCCCATCTCTGCCCACCCCCTTTTTTTGATGAGAAGAAATTGGGGACTCATAAACCTGTATGAGTGGCAGGACTTCAACAAAAGAAAGAAGTACTAGTCTCCTACTTAGAAATGCTATTAATGTTTTATGACTTTATTTCTGTGAAGAATGTATTCTGTGGATTTGTACTTTGGCTGAAATCCTTAATGAAGGATTTGAAGCTTTATTCGTATTGTTTCAGTTACCAAAACTTTTTTGTCCCATCTCAATCTAGTTGAAAAGCAATCATATAATGAAACTATATTATGAAGCATATTCTGAGTTAGATATTTTGCATTTACCTAAAATGTGTTTTCTCTGCCCCCATTATTATAATTATGTTTTTATTTTTAAAAGACAAATGAAAGGTACTGGAAAAAAGAAATATATATATTTTTTGAAACCCAAAGT
This sequence comes from Sminthopsis crassicaudata, assembly GCF_048593235.1. Taxonomy (NCBI): domain Eukaryota; kingdom Metazoa; phylum Chordata; class Mammalia; order Dasyuromorphia; family Dasyuridae; genus Sminthopsis; species Sminthopsis crassicaudata. Next base: position 478,363,902 of record NC_133618.1, on the reverse strand, counting down.
CTTTGAATACTAATTTTAGCAATTCCTTCCTCATCTTTTCTCTATGGTGTTTTTAATTTTTCACTTATAAAATTGAATTAAAAAAGTAAAAAAAAAAAAAGTAAAAAAGAATGAAAACAATATTGAAACCTTTTATGAAAACAGAAAGAACCCTTCTCTATGTTAGTGTATGAACACTCAGAGTTAACTTTTTGATCTTGTATTGTAGAAACTGTGGTCTTCTATTTATTTAGGGCAACCATTTAGAGATCACTTTTGTTAAGTATTATACATTGGACATTCAGTCTTACTGACTAATTCATCCTTTAGAAGAGTTCTTCAGGTTGTGATTTTTTTTTCTAATCAAGAATACTGCTTCACTCCCACTGGCCTACTTTCTTCAGTGACAGTATTTTAAAATATTCCCTCTCCCCCCTCATATCCTTTTTTTCTTTGGGTAGTGGCTTTTATTTAGTTTTAATCTGGTTAAGAAAACAAAAGAAAACATTGTTGAAAATATAAAAGAAATAAAATTTCAGAAATAACTGAGCCCCACATTTTAATTACTTTTCTGTATGTATATGTAATATTCCTTAGAACATAATTATTAGTAACAGTGCCTGGCACACAGTAGCCATTTAATAAATTGGATGACTTAAAGAACTTCAGTTGCTTTGAAAGAATTTTTTCTTTTCTTTCTTTACTGATATCAACTTCATTGTCATTTGGTAACTTTGAATATACTGTAAAGATTTTTGGGGGAGGAATCTTTTTTTTTTTTTTTTTTCCCTTTCAGCATGTAGGCTTGAAATAGAAACGTATGCTACCTCTAATATTGCTTACTAAATAGAGCAGCATTTAACTGATCATCAAGGTGTTTGACTTGTACAAAATGTATGCATAAATAATCCGAAGGGAAAAAATTAAAAAAAATACATAGTGGATTTAGTAAGTTTCATATTAATAATAAGAATTTTATTTCTCAATAAGGAAGAGATACTCCTGTGGGTAATTTTTTTTCCCCCTGAGGATTTAAAAAGAGACATTTTTAGACATATTTTCTATATAAAATACTCCCCAGAGATTCTTATGTGAAAGGCTTTTGAACGGTTCTTGAGCTTTTTCTGAACAAATTTTAAAGGAAAAAAGTGCAGATATACTACAAAAGGATATCAGATTAGACATAAAAGTAGGTTCTAGTTTTATTTTTATATTCATCTGTTGCAAGATCTTTATTGATCTTTTAATATTAATTTGCCCCCTGTGTTACCTTATCTAATTTAAGGTTATTGGTACCAAACAATTTTAAAAAATGGATCATAGATCTAGAGCTAGAAGGACCTTACTGGCCATTGAAACTAAGCTCATATTACATATGAGGAAGAAAAAAGCACTGAGAGGGGAAGTGATTTATCAGTGCAGGGTCACATGGTAAGTGTCAGAAGTGAGATTTTAATCCTGGTTTTATTGACTTCAACTCCATTATGCCACATTGCCTCCAATGTTTTGAGAGTAAATTTTGAAATAGTCCACAGATAGACAAATTTAAGTTGTTCGTATCAAACATACTACTGTTGTTCAGAAATGGGTGGTAAGTAAGCTCATGATTTTTATTCAATTCTATTATTAGAGAGTAGTTATATTTCATTGGTGACTCTGCCTCTCCCTACCTCTTCTTCACTCTCCCTTTTTCTCCTGCATGTTTGACATTTTTACCTAATTGCTTTGTTCATATTTCTGTCTATTGACAGTACCACCTCTACTTAATTGTCTCTTTTGGACATTTCGGCTCTCATTTACTTTTTGTGCTCGTTGGTTACATCCTAGCAGAGTACCCTCTTGAAACATTGCCACTAACCTAGAGATGGTGAAAACATTTTTGTTTAAACTATTTTGAAATGATTTTCAGGGAGGAGCTGAATGGAGTTAACTGTGGGGAGGGAAATATATTTAAAAAAATGAATTTAGATGCCATCTAAATTTCGAGAATATTGGTTGCCCTATCTTCAATTTAAAAATATATAATGTTGAAATTTTCTCTCTCTTTCATCATTCACTCTCACTGGAAAGAAAGAGAAAAACAAAACTCTTGTATTCAAGAAAAACAAATTCTCACATAAATTTATGTCAGAAATATATCTTATATTATACTAGGATCCATTACTACTCTTGCCAAGAGGTTGTGGCATGCCTCATCATCAGATGTTTAGAATTGTGGTTGGTCATTAAATTAGTCAGAGTTTTTAAGTCTTTCAGGGTTAATTGTCTTTAGAGTGTTTTTGTTATTGTAGAAGTTGTTTTTCTGGTTCTGCTGACTTCACTCTCCATCAGTTCATACATTCCTTCCCAAGTTTCTCTGAAATCGCCCCTTTTGTCATTTCATATGGCACAGCATTTCATTACATTTATATACCATAATTTGTTCAGCCATTTTTTAATTGATAGACACTCGACACTCTTATTAAAATAATTGTTATAAATATTTTTGTACATAATGGGATGCTCTTATGTAATTTTAAAATTTCAAAGTTTTATTCTCTCCCTTTCTCCATTTTTCCTGACCCATAAAATTATATAAATAATTGAGAGTTTGAGAAATTGAAATATAATAATTTTTCCAAGTTTTTCCAGTGAATGTTTCTTCACAACACTTGAATAAAATTCAGATTTTCTGTCAATTCTTTTAATCACTGATTCCAGAACCAATATTCTTTACTGTCAAAGTGTTGCTAAACCTGTACATTAATTTTTTTCTTCCTCTGTAATTTCTGCAAAAAGCCCTAAATATTCTCACGTCAGCCATCTTTACTTTCTTAGTCCTTGTTTGCATCTCATTACACTAGCAGTGATTTAATTGTTTCTTAGGTTTCCATTGTCTCAATATTAGCCTTTTTTTTTTAATCGCATCACTAGCCTTTTCTTTATTGCATCCTCTCTTTTCTAAGCAAATTTTTTTTTTTTTTTAAACTATGAGAAGCAGCTGTTTTTAGAAAGACTTGTATACAGTTTTGTATTCTTTTGTATTCTGGAATTTGTTTTTGTTCTAATGTAGGTCAGAGCCATTGCTTAAATAGATTTGTTAATTTAAAAAAAAAAATGATTCAGTATATTTGCTTACCAAATGGTAGGCTATCTCCTGGGAGCTTTGTTTATTGTGTACATTTATTTAGTGTTTGGTACAAAGAGTGAATTAATCTCCTTTTACCTACAGGATGAAGGTAGAGCATGACTATGAGGCTCTTCAAGAAAGACTCAACACATTGCCTGATAAACTCTCTTACGATATTATGGTATGTATGGTATATTTCAATTTAAGTAATGTGATTATTCATTTTATTAGCATTAAGGTATATTCAGGGTTTTGAAAGAATACTTAATTTTATATTAATTTTAACTATAGCTAAATGTTTGCTTCACTTCTTGTCTTTGAGATCTATCATAAATTTTCATATTAATGACATGAGAACTGAGGACAAATGCTAGCAAAATTTGACATATTTGGTATGCAGATCTATTGTGTAGAAAACTACAGTTATGACAGAAATATGGTACTTAATCATTTCCTGTTACTCAGAGCAGAACAGGCCATAATGTTTTGTAATTCACGGGATTAAGCTCTGGGACATTGATTTTTATATAAAAAGGTGCTGCTAATTTTTTTCTTAATGATATTCACATCGACATAGTGATCTATTCTTATTCCCTAAATTTGAATTTTTTATTCTTTGTATTTCTCATGTAAACTGCGTTTTGTTTTCCACATGAACCAAAATTAAGAACTGGTATATATGATTCTTTCATGTATAAACTTGTTAGAGCCATTAAAAAAAGTGTTTTTCATAAAAGCATTTATTTTATTAGAATTAACTTTCATGGGGGCAGCTAGGTGGCGCAGTGGATAGAGCACCAGCCCTGAATTCAGGAGGACCCGAGTTCAAATCTGGTCTCAGATACTTAACACTTCCTAGCTGTGTGACCCTGGGCAAGTCACTTAACCCCAGCCTCAGAAAAAGAAAAAAAAAAGAATTAACTTTCACTTTGTTCTTCATAAAAGCTGATTTCTAGAGCGATGCTTCCTAAGTGAATATTTCATTTTTAGTCTGTTTTCTTCAGTATCATTGGGTAAATCAAAAATTATACATTTATGAGTTAATGTTTTATAAACTTATGTTGAAATTCTTCAAAGATCTGTTGACCACAATCATAGCCCAGGAATAGAAAATTGGTGCTGATTTTTTACTCAGGTTGTACATTCATTTAGATTAAAACAACTGTGAAGTTGAGCTGTGTTGTTGTGCTTGTTTTTTTTTTGTTGTTGGTTTTTTTTTAATTTACCATATTCATTTAAATGATTTTTAACCTTTTAAAATTATTTGGTACAAACAATATATCTACTTGTAATTGTATTTTTAATGTCTTTTTTTTTTTTTTTTTTCCTTTTGAACTACAGGTACCTTTTGGTTCTCTTGCCTTCATGCCAGGACAGCTTGTTAATACCAATGAAGTCACAGTTTTACTTGGGGACAACTGGTTTTGCAAATGCTCGGCAAAGCAGGCCGTAGGTTTAGTAGAACATAGGAAAAAACGTATGTATTCCTTTTAGGAGGAGTTTCTTTCCTCTGTGTGTGTATGTGCTTGTGTCTGTCTATGTCTGCATGTCTGTGTTTTTATTTATATGCTTACGCATGCGTGCACACACACGCGTGCACACAAACACGCATGTGCACGCATGCAACAGGTGCAGAAACCATCAATTTTACAAATTATTACTAAGAAAGTTCCTTCCTTCATACATTAGTCAATAATTATTGCAACTAAATTGAACTAATAGTGGTGGGTGAAATTTCTGCTTTGGCAGATTATATTTATTTATTTTTCAGGAATTAGAATACTTAAAGTATTATTGAAATCTTGTGGGCAGTTTAAAACTTAGAACTCATTGAATTTGTTTTCATGTTGTCATTTTTGTACATAGTATTATAATTGGCAATGAAGGTTTGTTTTTTGTACTGCATGACACAGGTAGAAAATTTAAAACACAAGAAGCATTTTTATTTAAAAGAAATCATACATTTCCTCTCAATATTTTCTAAGTTGAATTCTTTTTAGACATTTATTAGTGTTGATTTCATTTTAGGTTTTTTAAAAATGTTAACATTATTTTCATAAACGATCATCCTATTTATTGCCTGTTTTATCTTCTATAATTTTTACTTCACATTAACTAAATATTTAAAATATATGTGGAGAGGAAGGTTCAAACTAAAATAATGGTTTTATTTTATTTACTGGGTAGTTTGAGGTCCCTGTCCTATTTTTCCTTAAGCATTTGTTATGCCGCACTTGTTTCGATTTTGTTTCTCTCCAAAACTATTAATAACCTAACTAGGTTACTATTCATTTTAATGGGCTGACTTTGCTTATAGTCCTCTTTTTTTGTATGAAGTAGCTATTATTTGAAAACTCCATCAAAAAATTAGGTTTTTGGAATTTTTTGACTAATGTTCTTGCCAACATGTAGCCATAGAAAAATATAATTAATTTTGATAGTCTAACCATTCCAATATGTAGAGTTTTTAAAAACATTTTTTAAAAATAGTCTTTGTCTTTCTTTCTAGAAGTACATATACATATTAATTTTCTTCTGCATAAGTGAAGTAAGAGTATGTGATATAGAGATTCAAATTTCCTGAAGAGTCAGTTTCTTTATATGTAAATAGTTGAGTGGTAGTATCCTTTGCTTGCAAAATCAATTTTGGAGTAGAATTCTATGAACAAAGGCAAGATCACTTCCTCTCTGGGTTTAAACTGACTCATTTTTCTTTCTTGTGAATATTATCTAGAGTAACATGAGCATTTGTTTAGGCAGTAGATTATGTTTATAGAGTGTTTTTTTTTTCCTGAACTACAAAGCACACTTTTCTTGTTATTGATGCTTTTTATAATACTTTCTACAGCAAGCATATAAGATAGTGTTTTGATAAGATACTGTGCAGATTTTGTTATTCGTATGTTGTAGACTAAGAAATTGAGATCTACAGAGGTAAAATGATCAACACATCTATAAAGTAGCAGCAGGACTTGAAGTCAACCAAGTTTTCTGACTTCCAAGTTGAATATTCTTCCTATTTTATCCCACTGCATGCATACTTTGTAGCATGCATGACTACTGAAGTTTGTATATTCTATTGATATTTGAAAGAGTAAAAAAATTTTCCCTAATCTGCTAAATTAATAGAATTTTTTTGTATGATACAGTTCTAGTATTTAGAGATATTTATGCAGTTACTCAAGAAATAAGAATTGTAACTTTGAATAAAGCTTCTAAAAACACTAGTTTATTAATAGAATTCTTTTAGAGTACATATTGATAAGTTTGAGAAATTATTATGAGTTAGTGTTAATTGTATTTTTGCAGTAATTTGTAATGGATTTTGAAGAAAATAATTGTTTTTAGATATATTATAGCCGGCCCTCCACGTTTTTACTGTTCTTTGAGCCTCTTGCATCCAAAAAGAAAAAAAAAAACCCTTTGAATTAAAAATATATTCAGATGTTCATTTTAGTTAAAAGTATATTAAGACAGAGCTCAAATTCTCTGTTTAGCCTATGTTTAAGAATATATATATATATATGTGTGTGTGTGTGTGTGTGTGTATATATATATATATATATATATATATATATATATATATATATAGTGTTATATTATTTATATTACTGATTCCATTAGGGTCCCTTTTTCTTTTTTTTTTGGGGGGGGGGGAGGGCTGGGGTTAAGTGACTTGCCCAGGGTCACACAGCTAGGAAGTCTTAAGTGTCTGAGACCAGATTTGAACTCGGGTCCTCCTGAATTCAAGGCTGGTGCTCTATTTGCTGCGCCACCTAGCTGCTCCCAGGGTCCCTTTTTCTAGGAAAATGGAATTTATATCTTATGTAGGGTTCTACCTTAATCCTTTATGTTAACTTTATCAGTGCTTTTACATCAGTTTCAAAAAGATTTGGTTGAAATTATTGGTAGAATTTTGGAGCACTAATTCTTAAAGTTGTGGAGAGATTCAATAAACATGAAATTTTGAAGAATAGATTTTGTGTGTGTTTGGCCAAGGTGAGACAAAAGAATGAATAAATCTATTTACCAGTTTGGCTTTGGATGCTAAATTGTTGCAGACATAATTATGGGAAATCAGAAGGCTTCAATTCTTGAAAAAAGGATTTTCAGATGAATGAATATATTTTCTCATTTTAGAAAAATGAATTTGGAAAGGCCAGAGAAAGAAGGGTTAAAAGACTACTGGAAGTTTGGTTAGTACTTTAGCCAAAACTTTAATTTCCTTAATCTGTTTTTCCTGTTGATAAGAGCCTGAAACAAGAAGATGATTTTGCAGGTTGAAGTATTGTTCTTCTTCTGCTTATGACATTTTTAATATCAGTTGAGATTAGACACAGATTAGGGTTTTAGGATTTTTTGTTTTGTAACCTAGTTTTATCAAATTGGTTTCCTTTAAATATATTCTGTAGAGGCTTGTGGATTTCTTAAGTGTGGATTTAATTTTGTCTTTGAGATAAATTTTTTCCATCAGAAAAATACATCTCTAATTTTATAATGGCTGTCAATGGGCAAATAGGATTCTGAAAGACTAGGCTCTCTTTTATGGATATTTTCAGTAACATGCTCCATTTGTGTACAAGAATGTATAGATAAAAATTATTTTAATTTTAATTTTTGTTCTATGGGTAGGTATTAAATCACAATAACATTTAAATGATGAATTAGAAATATTGGCTAAAAGGCTAGGTCTTTGTATCTCTAGAGATATTTGACTTTGATTTCAACCGAGTGTAATATTTAGAACTGAGTTTTTCAAATAAGTATTTGAAGCCCTGATTTTGCAATCCTGTGCTTGCATGTTTCTCAGATACATCTTTAAAACTGTACATGCAGTCAGCCTTCTTTAAAAATTTCATTGTAAAAACTTGATTTCTTGTTACTTAGGAGCAAGATAGTTTGGTTAGTACAACTGAAATGTTTGAAAAAAGAACTTTTCATGTACTCTAATCTTTAAAACAGACCACCCTGGCCACACACAGGTCTCCTAATTGGAAGTGGATGATAAAGATGGAGCTGCTATAGTGGAAACCAAATGAATAATTCAACTCAGCTATATTAATATTTAATTGAGTGCCCATGGGGTGTGCAGCATTTTACTAGGGGCTATAAGGTAAGATCTTATGGAATAATAGAACAGCCTGGCCCCTATTAGGGTTCTTTATATCAGTTCCTAGGTCTTTAAGATAAATTACACAGTGCTTTACACATAGTAGGCTTTCAACAGGTATCTGTTGAATGAACAGAATGAATTTTGTTTTTTTCTGATTAGTTTAATTCATTTGGCACTTTTCTTGACAAGTTCCTATAGCATGGTTTCTTATACTTTAGAATGCAATGATTATGCTTTTGAATTAAAAGATGATATTTGGCTGTGGAATTAAAAATGGAGATCGTTTCAGTATGAGTTGGGGCATTTTTGATATGGAAGTATAGTCAAGCTATTACTAAACTACAGTGGCATCAAGCTTTGTTGTTTTGGTGTGTGAAAATTTCACAGTGTGGGTAAATAAATCCTAGTTTGTGCTATCATTGTATGATGTCACTTTTGTTACCTGCATTTGAGCCCAAAGAAAGTTGAGTAAAACTTGAGGATATTAAAACTTAATCTTTAGTGGGGAAAATAGAAATGTAGAAGATGCCACATATATAACTAGGCTAGAAAATTCATTCTTTATGCCTGAAGAAGGGGTGGGCTAGAGCCCTGGTACTTGCATAAAATATTGTGTGAAAACAAGTTTCAGAGGACATGAAAATAATTTGGATTAAATAATTAATGAAAATAATTGGGAACGTAGCATGGCATGAGATAAGAAGCCTTGCTATCAGAAAGACTTTATTCAAGTTCTTCCTCCTAGCTATATGCCACTTAACCTCTCATATTTCTAAATAACTCTAAGACTGAATTACTGATTTGCATAAATAAAGAGAGTTTCTATAGCATAAATTTCCAGCATCATTAAAATCATAGTTATAAACCAAAATAAACATAGAAAACCCAAGCCCACTTCAAATTCTAAAAATCACCTTTTTTTTGGATTCAGTATTTATAGAACTAGTGTATTTATGGGAAAGTACTTCTGACACAATTGTTTTTGAAAGAAAATGTGCCTGAATATTTTGACCTTAGCGAATGAAATAAAACAAAAACAAAAACAAAGAAATGTAAAAATAAATTTTTTACAATATGTTGTGCCCATTGTTAAAAACTACAGCAAAAGCTTGAAAGTAGTTTTCTCCTTAATCTGTTTTTAGTGTCATTTACTGGTAATTACTAGGCATTTAAGGATTTTAATAAGTCATTTAAAAGTATATTCAAAAGAGTAAGGCTATTTTTGTTTATTTCCTACAAATGCTTATAACAACCTATTATTCAGTGCTTAAAAATAAAACAAAACTCTTAACTATTTAAGCTCAGGAAGAAATTTAGTGGCCTAGAAACTTTAGATTAAGTTGTTTTCCATGTCTGTACTTGTTATGTAGCTCAAATTTTTAATAGGTAAGTTGTACTTTCAAATCAAAAGAAAAGTTCTTTAGACAAAAGAAATAATTACTATTATTTCAAAGAAAGAATTTCAATTTTTAAAGTTCTCTAGAACCTTCTTATCTAATTCAGAATTTTATCTACATTATTTATCAAAAAAAGAGTTTAAAAAATCCTAAAAATAACTAATCATAAGTAAATCACTTCATCTTTTTTGGGCTTCCATTTTTTTATCTGTAAAAAGAATGAATTAAATATTCCATGAGTCTAATAATAATTAAGCTTCAGAAAGGAAGATATCATAATACATTTCTCATAGAAAATAAAAACTAAATCAGTTCTTTGCTTAAATTCAAGTTTTGTTGCATTTCCACATTTTCCTGTGTTTATTAGTCTTTATTTGTTCCTTGCTTTGGGAATTTGAATAGTAGAGTATTTATAATTGTCCTACTGTGAAACCATATTTATTATGAAAAAAATTCCCTAAAGGTTTTTAACTGCACTTACATTTTATT